>NC_137785.1:16317885-16549877 GCF_963455305.1 Plecotus auritus
AGTTTATGTATTAGGAGAATTCATTTGTGGTGTAGTAGCTGTGTTCCATGTGGCATTTGTGTGGTTTGTGTAGAGTGTGTGCATGGTATATGGGTGTAAGTGTATGTGTGTGGGTGTATGATATGTTTGTTTGGTGTGTATAGATGGGTGGTATGTGATGTGAGGTATGAGTGTGATGTATGTATTTTGTGTTTATTGTGAAGGCATAGCATGGTATGAGTTCTGTGTGTCTGTGTTTTGTTAATGTGTGATGTATGTGGCATGTGCTGGGTTGTGTGTGGTGTGTGGTGTATGAGGTTAGTGGAATGTGTCAGGTGTAAGGAGGCATGTGGTGTGTGTTGTGCATTTGGCACGGTGAGTGTGGTTATGTCTGTTGTGTGTATTGTGTGCTGTGTGTCTGTGTGGTCTGAGTTACATATGATTTGTTTCAGGAATGCCTTCTGGAAAATGAATGCTACTTAGTTCCAGAGATGAGGGCCGGACGGTTTAAACAGAACTAATCAAAAGGAGAGACTCAGACTATTCTTCCCTGTGCCTCAGGAGAAAGACTAACCCCTCAGTCTGGCTTTGTGGCTACTTGACCCACCACCAGGCCCCCCAACCTCCCTCTTGGCTCCCCCACCAATATCCATTCCAAAGACACACCAGGTCATTTCCTGTCTCCTTGGTCTTGCACCACTGTTCCTTCTGCTTGTAATAGCAAAGGTCACCCACACCCACCTTGTATACCTGAAAAACTGACAATCATCCGCCCCACCCACTCGTCCTGCAAGTTCCAGTCACACCCCATCCTCTTGATGTTATCTTCTCAGGTAGAGCCAAGGAGCCCTTCTTGAAAATAGCAGGTTTGTTCCCACTGCTGGGCCATTGCACAGGCTTTTTCCTCTGCCTATTAATGTCCTTTCCCGCTTCTACTCATAAACTGCAGCTAATCTTTAAGGTCACCTCCTCTGTGAAGCCCTTCTTGACACCCCACTCGCAGGGCTTTAGTATCTTCCTTTTCAGAGCTTCCCCACACCCTTTTCACCACAGCCCTGTGACCATCTGCATCACTAATGTCTCCCTTCCTTGTCCTGGAGGCCATTTAAGGCAGGGTTAGGGCAGGGGTGGGCAAACTTTTTGACTCGAGGGCCACAATGGGTTCTTAAACTGGACCAGAGGGCTGGAACAAAAGCATGGATGGAGTGAACTAATATAAATTCAAAGTAAAGGAGCGGAGGGGAGAGCAAGAGAACCAGATAGAACAGCCGGTTCCGGCCCATGGGCCGTAGTTTGCCCAAGGCTGGGTTAGGGTCTCAGTCCTCTGCAGTCTCCAATGGAGACCTTGGAATCCTGTACAAACTCACTTTGCATCTTGAGCCAGCCCTTGTGTTGCCTTAGGCTAGAAACCTTGGTTTCAGTGACATCCAGGCCCTGTCTTCAAGGCTCCCAGTCTAGTCAGAGAGATCCAAGCACACAGAGGAATGTTTGCTGAATAACTGAACTTTCACCATGAGGCTTTAAGGACAGGGTACTGTGATTAGATGAGGAAACTGAGTCTCAGATAAGGAAGGCCCTCTTCCCACTCTCCTTCCTGCTTCTCATTGAGATACTCCAGGCCAGTCTCAGCCTACTGGTGTACTGGTAAGGGCTGGGCTTGCGTGGGTGAGTGGGGACCCTCCCAGTGTCCCTGCTTGGCTCTTGCTGACCCTATCACTCCTGAAGCACCCTCAGCTTTCTCTCTGACTTTCTTTCCTATGCAGCATGGCTGCTAGGGTACTCCAGTACCATGGGTGGGGGATGGGTGAGGATGGTGTGGAGGGGAGAGAACTAGGGCTACCCAAGGTCAAGCATGTGGAGAAATAGAATTGAAGGCAATGAGTCACTCCCAGCATGAGAAGCATGCACTGTGCACTCACTTCCACACCCAGTGGATAAAGTGGAATGCAAAACAGCCAACCCACTCACCCTGTCCTATATTTGTACCCTGATCCTCTCTCTCCCCTTCAGCTCGACACCTCTTACTGGCATGCTCACCCCAAAGCACCTACCAGGACAATCCCTCACTTTGTGCATACCCGAATGAGTAATAAACTTATAAATTATTTGTGGGTGTTGGTGTTGGTGGGATGTGTTTGCACGTCTGACATTCACAAGGGTCATCGTACCCCAAGGTTGCAGGGTGGGTACAGCCTCGCTTTCCAGACATGGGACTCACCAACAGAATCACACTTTTCATTGACAGACAAGGCCCCGATTTCCCGAGTCTCATTAAGCAGGTTGCAGGCTGCTTGGGACATGCATCCCTGGACTTTCAGATCGGTGAGGATGCCAACTGTGAAAAGGGGCCAGGCAGAGTGGGAGAGAGTAAGATGCCACCACTGGGACCATGCAACCCTGAGGAGCCAGGCTCACCCTCCTCTGAGCCACAGCCCTCAGGTACCCGCAGGGCCGGCAGAAACCCTGGTGTCCCAGCTTACCTCCCCTGAGCTGCAGGATCCCATTGTAGCAGTGTGTGTGCCCAACGGGGCAGGTCAGCTCTGTTGTAGATTTACAGCCTTCCTCAGCAAAGCAGACTGGGCACCGCACGGACCCTGGGACTGGGAGGGGAGAGGGAAGAAGGGAGGACTGAGTGGGCTCTGCATTTGGATCTGGTGCCTTCTATTCTCTTTGCTTTTGTGGCCCCATAATCAACCTCCTCAGTCTCATGTAGACCTGGCGAGCCAGAGATTGCAGTGGAGTGGTTGGTGAGAGAGCAAGGGGGGCGGGCATGAGATCTGGGAGAGGTGAATGAGACAGGAGGGGTGCCCTTGGAGGAACCAGGGTCGATTTCACCCACAACTTGCACTACACAGTCCAAGCAGACAAGATGCCCCAAAGAGTAGAGAAACAAAAAACACCCCCCCTCCTCCTAACAGTTTATGATATAGATAAGGACAGTGGAGAGCTACAGGCCAATTTCACTTTAAGAGGATATACTCAAACCCTAAATGAAACATGAGTGAGCCAAGCTCAACAGTATAGAGAGAGGATCTTGGTCCAGGTTTAGGCCATCACCAGAGTTTGAGGTGGGGTCGAACTCAGAAAAGCAGCCCAGTTTGCTGCCCCAGGACTGTTAGAACAAGCTGTGCCAGTGGAGGCACTCGTCCTGGGGAGTGTGGACAGGCTGGTGGGAGGGAGGGGTTCTAAATGAACATCCCCTCTGTGTTCCTTTCCTCCCCATAGCTCCTGTCCTCTCCTCCTCCTCCCCTCCTTTTCACACCTGCAGAGGTGGGCAGGGTCCAGACAGGGAGGGAGGTGGAGAGATCATTGCAGAGGTTCTTGTGGCGACACACATGGGTGTAGGAGACGACAGAGAGACCAGGGCCTTTCCTGTGCTGGGTGACAAGGGCCTCATGATCCTCCTTCTGGGTACAGCCCTTGATGAGAACTAGGAATACTTGGGGTCCTAGATGAAGAGGGAGGCAAACAGGGTGAGGATCAGGACGCCAGGGTGCTAGAGGGAGAGTCTTCGTTGTAGCTGGGGAGAGGCTGGAGAGGAGGCAACTGGGCACCCGAGGGCTTGCTCCTGCTGGGGAGGGGACAGCTCCTGGCATGAAGACAGGGAGTCTTTGGAGTCTACTGGTCAGGAGGAGGGATATCCCTGTGCAGGTGAAGGTGGGGGTCAGGCTCAGGGACTTTGGGGCCTTTCTTACCATTCTCAATGAGCATCAGCGAATCTTGGCAACCCCAGCCATCCATGCAGGACTCCTCGTTAGCTGTCCAACTCAAGGGCAGTTCTGATGTTTCCTTCACAGCCTCCCAAGTTCCTGCCTGACAGGTCAGGGCCTGAACCCCTGAGATGGGAACAGCAAATCCATCTTAGCCCACCCTCCTGGGAAATCCCCTCCCAAGTTGGGGGTTTTCACTCACGGGGCAGCATGAGGGTGAGGCCCAGGAGGGCTGACAGGATGGAGCTCATGGTCGGGGCAGCTAGAGTTCTCTTGCTCCTGCTCTTCCCCCAGGAAACGGAGCCCTTTTATGTCTCTCTTTACCCAGGGCAGCCAGGAAAGGGTGGGGAGTACAGGGCCTTGCTAAAGAAGGCCTGGGCCCACACTCTGAATCTCACCAACTTTAAAGGCCCAGAAACCCAAGTCCTTCCTCCTCCCTCTGACCCAGTTGTCCAGGCTCCCAGACCCCTCTACAGTTAAAAACTGAGGCATCCTGACCCCAGCCTCAATTGGTCTAGATCCTCACCCCCACACTGTTTCAGGGTAGTTTGGGAAGGTAGTTTCCTCATTTCTCCTGGCAACCTGGCCACCTTCTGGCCCCAGGTGGGGAAGTGGCTCAACTGCCTGTGAGGACATTGTGTGATGGGTCTTGGCTGGTCTCTATGGTTTTTCTACCCTAGCCTCTGCCCCACCACAGATTCCCACTTCTCTTTTATTTCTTTCCTCCCAATATTGCTTTTTTTTTTTTTTATACCAAATTTCATGACCTTCCCACTTGCTTTCTTTTTTTCTTCTTAGAGTCTCTAGTTCCTGCCGCCTAGGAGGGGGCTGAGGTATGTCAGGGGGAAATTGAATAGCTATGGAAGAATGTGGGAACCCCTTTAACGTCCCATGTGGTTCAGGGTTCCAGGTTCAGGGTTTGGGTTCTGGAGAAGGCCGCACACAAATGAAAAGAGACTAGAAAAGCATTAATTTGGGAATATTGGGGGCCAGGCGGGAGCCCACCTCTAGGGGGAGGACTACCACCCCGCTCTGGCTTTGCTATCCATTTTATTAAGGTTATGGGATACACTCATATCCTTTAGGCAGGAAATTCCAATAATAGCCAATCAGCAAGAATTTACATAAGAGTAACAGGTGGAGGCTGCTTCAACTACCAATGTCTCAACTAAACAATGAGTAATTAGCTCCGACCTTTCAGAGCATTTAAGGTTGACCAGCCTTCCGGATTCCCTTTCCACATCTATTAGTGGGACAATGATCAGTTTCCAGCAGAAGAACTAGAATATTCTTTGACAAAGCAAAGTTTTTCTGCTAGAAACAGATGGGAACAGTGGTGTGCTATAAAACCGGCTTTTTGGAAAAACAGCATCAACAAACCCTGTTTCATAATGTTGGCCCATTACTGTGGCGCAAATGCTCCCACCACATCTGGTTTTGAAGCCACGCACAGTTTGCCAAATCCCTAAATATTTAATAATCGGCTTTGCAGGCGTCTACAAATCAGCTCTAGCCCACTGGGTAGGAGGGAGAGGGAAAGGGTATAGGGCATCTGTCAGTGACTGTAGAGGCTGCAGAGGTTGAAAAGAAAGGCTGAGAATAACAGTAGAGGAGAAAGAGAAATGAATGTGTAATTTGCAATGGTATGCTTCTCTTTGACATTTTTATACATTCTATTTTTCTGTTGTTTGCAAGTTTCAAATTTGCCACACAGGCACAGAGGTTTCTCTTCTCTCTTACTGTGTCTGCACCACTAACTCTGCATATCGTGGGTGCTCAGTAGATGTTTTCAATTGAGTGAATGAATGAATGAGTGGAGAGGAGGGAAAGATAGCAACAGAGCCATCACTACATTTATATAGGTTGTGCACGTTTGAAACACTGCCTCCTCCCTAACAATTCACATTGTTGCTATGTGAATGGCGCCCTCTGAAGTTATGGGTGGCCTCAAGCAGGGTCCCTGGAGGAAGAGGGGAAAGAAGGTGGGCAAAGAGGCACATAGGGTCACAGGTCATCCATTAAAGGTCTTGTTTTAGTCAACAAATATTTACTGAGGGTGAACTTTGTGCCAGAACTTTGTCCTGGTTGCTTGGGATACAGAAAGAGTACCGTATTTTTCCATGTATAAGACGCTAGTTTTTTGAAGGGTGTCTAATACACCGAAGTCAGCCAAGGAGGGGGCCACGCAGGTGCGCAGGTGTGTAGCTGCCCATACCTTATCAAACAGGCTTCCTCCAATCACGAGCCTTATTGTTACTGACATCAGCTGATGCCATAATTGGAGGTGGAGATGGAGAGTGTGCAGATGCAACAGGGACCAGAGCGTTCTGAGCCCATAAAGATGTCAAAAAATAAAAAGATAAATACCAGTAAGCGATTGTCTTACTGTGCAAAATTCAAACCGAATGTAATCAGCTATGCAAAAGATCATGGAAACAGAGCTGCAGAGAGACAATTTGGACCTCCTCCCACTGAGTGTATGATCAGATAGTGGAACAACTTCTTAAGATGCCAAAAAAGAAGGCCTTAAGAAGAAAACCAGCAAAATGTTTAAAATATTGATTTCTTAATTTTGGGTTAGAAAAGTGGGGAGTGTCTTATACATGGGAGTGTCTTATACACGAAAAAAATACGGTAATGAGAATTAGGACCTTGCTTTTGTTGAGCTTGCAGCCTAATGAGAGAGACAGACACTGAGCACATACATGAGCACACAAAAAATCTTAGATAGGGCTGAGTGTCAGGCCCGTGATGCGAAAGTAAGTGACTGAAATGGAATCAGGGAGGGCCTCCCTGTGTTGGAGAAAACCGGAATAATCAAACAATGCAGGAGAGTTTGGAGTCACACGTTATTCACCGCGGTGGGCTTAGAGAAAATGAATTCAAATTCTAAGCAAGGCTACAAGCAGAACTTCCCTTTTTATTAAAGAGCCGGCCCTATGTGCGCTTAGTGGTTATCTCGCTGCTGGCCTTGAAAACAACACAGTTCTATCCAATTAAAAAAATGCACCTGGCATGGCATTGAGAGTATGGGCATATCTAGTGTCTGGCCTACAAGGTCAGACAGCTAAGGTTATCTTCCTCATTATTCAAGCAGGCTAAAGCAGGCTAGAAAGCAAAGTTATTTTTTAGAATAAGAGGCCGTCTAAGAAAAACAGCAGAGAATTCTAAACAGCAGTTTTTACAAAATAGGGGTTTTCCTTCTCATTCTCCCCCTCCCCCCTTGTCCCACAAGCTTTTCAGCCTTGTGGTACAATAACCACGGGATGTTATGGTGAACAGGGGTGTCGAAACTCTTTTACTGCTTCCTGCTGAAAAGAGGCGCCGTCCAAGGGGTTAACATCCCGTTTCTTCCTCTTGGAGAGGTTTGTAGGGAATTCTTCTGGCTTGTAGGACCATTTGAAGTTTAAAGGCATCTAGACGGGATGAGATAAAGCGAGTTAACAGATTTAGAAGACATGGTCCTAGGGTTATGGCTATGAGTAGCATTAACAGTGGTCCTGTCAATGGAAGGAGCCATTTCCAGACTCCTCCCCCGCCCCCCCCCCCCCCCCCCCCCCGCCGCATGCAGCCCAGGTCTCAGATAACTCCTGTCTTATTTTTGAAGCTCGATCAGCTAGTTTCTTGGCCCCATCCCTTACAATACCAGACTGGTTAGCATAAAAACAGCATTCTTCCTCAAGGAACAGGCACAGCCCCCCTTTCTCCGCTGTGAGAAGGTCTAGTCCTCTTTGATTCTGGAGAGTAACAGCTGCCAGTGAGTCAATCTGATCCTGTACTGCAACAATACTTTGAGCTATTTCCTCTAAACTGTCAGCATGGTCTTTGGATAGACTCTGATAGTAGGAGAGGGAAGTTGCCAGTCCCCCTATTCCAGTGCTAACCCCTGCTGAAATGCCAAGTGTTATAAGGAGAGGGATTAGCTGGACTGCTCTTTTGTATTGGATATGGTGTGTTACCAGGACAGGCAAGGACTGATTGTTGGGGGCAATGTCTATTTCGGGGGCTAGGTAAACCAGAGTGCAGGTCCCAGTCCAGTTGGCAGGAAGACAGAGATAGGTATTGGTGCCACAGAGGAAGAAAATTCCCTGGGTCTCCAAACAGAAGGTATTCTTTTTTTTTTTTTAAAAAAAATATATTTTATTGATATTTCACAGAGAGGAAGAGAGAGGGATAGAGAGCTAGAAACATCGATGAGAGAGAAACATCGATCAGCTGCCTCCTGCACACCTCCCACTGGGGATGTGCCCACAACCAAGGTACATGCCCTTGACCGGAATCGAACCCGAGACCTTTCAGTCCGCAGGCCGACGCTCTATCCACTGTGCCAAACCGGTTTCGGCCAGAAGGTATTCTTAATGGTAAAGCGGTGTGTGAGCTTGCTATTCTCCTGTTCCCAGACAGAGAGAGTTCCTGCCAAGGTTGCCCCTGTTAGAGGCTGAAAGGGGCCCCGAGGATTATTTTGTGTGGCCCCAGAGGTGGTGTTTTCAAAGAAAATAAATTTCCTGTCAGTCTCTACCCAGAATTTAAAGTGTTTGAGCCCATGGGAAGGGAGGCAACAGCATGAGGCCTGTTGGTTCAATGTGCAATCCTGCCATGGGTGAAACCTTGAGCAGGTGCGGGGTCGGCCTGAGCAGAACTGAGAGGTGTCAGTGGTTGGGAAGGCTGCTGAAATGGTGGGCCCTGCTGAAAATTGAACAGGGTTCCAAAAAGGAGCTGTTTGGGTGACAACATAGTTAACCCAATTAGAGGCAGGTTTTAGGTTGAGAGTAAAATTGCAGAGGTGTTGATCAAGGTGTCCCAAAGCATCTCCTCCTGGGACTAGTCTCGGGTTCTGGCGGCACTCATAAAAAGACAAAATGAGAATTATTAGAAAGATAAAAACAACAATTATCCAGAAACACCAGAGCATTTTGCATTTAAGAGAAGATAAGAAAGAAAGATTAGTGTAAGGAAGAATTCAGCAGGGCATTTCTGAATCCCTTTGAGCAGGTTGATCAGCCAGGTCCCTTGTTTTTCTTGAGGGTGATCCACAGGGGGTGTTTCTGGTCAGAGGTCACCTTCCACTCAGGCTGGGCGTCGCTCGGCTGGTGGCCTGATTTCACCCGAGAGTGGTGAATCCAGTTGTTCAGTCCTGCAACCTTGAGAGCTGTGGGGTGGTAGTATGACTGGATAGGGTCCCTTCCAAATTGGCTTAAGGGGCTCTTTTTTCCAGTCTTTTACCCAAACCTGGTCTTCAGGTTTATAAGGATGTACAGCTGTTCCTAGAGAGATGTGTAGTCGGTCAGTAACCCATCTGTGGATCTCAAAGACAGTTTTTCCAAGTCCTTGTAGTGAAAGGGCAGGGAGACTCCATGTTCCTTTTGTTCCATGTCTTCCACCTCGTGGAGTCAGGTTCCCGCCCTAGAACCTCTCCAAGAGCCCAACCCACACCTTTGAATTAGCCAATAGAAATGCAAGGGAAAGTAAGCCGCGCCCTGCCCCCATGTGCAACCTGACCCCGACCAATCAGCGGAGGCCACACTACCTCACCCCTCCTACCTCTCCCAAGGCCCCTATAAATCAGCATGTTTGGAGTCTGGGGCTCTCTCTCTCTCTCCACCTCGCCGCTGCGTCGGGGTGTGTGTGTGTGTGTGTGTGTGTGGGGGGGGGGGGGGACTGGGCTTGAGCTAGCTTGATTAAAGGCTCTTTGCTTTTGCATCGGACTCAGCTCCCTGGTGGTCTTTGGGGATCACGAAATCTGGGCATAACATTTGGGGGCTCGTCCGGGATCCCCAAGAACCTCAAGGGACCCCGATCCGTAGAGTCTGACTGGCCACGGTAGGTGTCTGTCTGTTCCTTGTCTCTTTTGTGTGAGCTCATTTCTGGATCTCTGGCAGTGCCCAAAGCAGTCTAGGTGGACACACCAGAGGACCACGCGCGGGAAGAATCGGGAGACGCCCCGATCCTCCTTCAGGAGGGACGTGTATTCCCCTCAAACCTCTGGGACGAGGTGGGTCGCTCACTTTCGGTTTTGTCAGTTTTGTTCCAACGGACTCGCGTTGGAAAGCTTGTCTCAAGGGCCCTTTGTTTGTCTGTGTCTGTGTTTTTCTGTTTTGTTTTGTGGACTCTGTTGACGGACATCATGGGACAGACTCAAACCACTCCTTTAAGCATTATGGTTGATCATTTCAAAGAGGTTAAGGGAAGAGCTAGCAACCTCAGTGTAGAGGTCCGGAAGGGCCGGTGGTAAACTTTATGTTCTAGGGAGTGGCCGACTTTTAGTGTCGGGTGGCCGCCGGAGGGGACCTTCGACCTCCCCACCATCCACTGGGTGAGGGACATCGTCTCTCAGGCCAAGAAGGGACATCCTGATCAACTCCCTTACATTATTACTTGGCAGGACCTCATGGAAGAGCCACCCTCCTGGCTTAAGCCCTTTCTGTCCCAGTGCCCCCCGGAGCCGAAACCCATACTTGCTTTGCAGGAAACGGAGAAGGTGAAGAAGAAGAAGGCCCTCACCCCGCCATCAGCTCCCCTCTACCCTGTCTTTCAGGGGGGAACTGAAGAGGAACTAATCTTTCCTTCCTCATATCAGCCCCCTAGGAGTCCACAGGGGGGTGATCCTCCCACGCAAAGGGAAGCGGACGCCACGGGGAGCGGAGTTCCGGGAGCGGCTACGGTTCCGGTGGGCTCCCAGATGCAGATGGCAATCAACCCCATCACTATTGGCCTTTTGCCACTAGTGACCTTTACAACTGGAAGGCTCAAAATCCTAAGTTCTCTGAGAAGCCAGCAGGGCTTATTGATCTGTTAGATTCTGTCCTTTTCACCCACCAGCCCACGTGGGACGACTGCCAACAGCTTTTACAGGTCCTGTTCACAACTGAGGAGCGGGAAAGAATCCTCAATGAGGCCCGGAAAGTGGTTCCAGGCGTGGGCGGGAACCCAACCACCAACCCGGTCCAGATAGATGTCTCTTTACCCTTAACTAGGCCTGAATGGGATTTCAACACAGCAGAAGGTAAGGAGAGGCTCCGGGTCTACCGCCAGACTCTAATGGGGGGTCTCCGAATGGCTGCTAGAAAGCCAACTAATTTGGCCAAGGTAGGGAATGTTCAGCAGGAAAGGGATGAGTCTCCAGCTGTCTTTTTAGAACGGATCATGGAGGCATACAGCACCTACACCCCCATGAATCCAGAAGCTCCTGAAAACAAGGCAGCTGTGATCATAAGCTTTGTAAACCAATCGGCTGGGGATATTAAAAAGAAACTGCAAAAAGTAGATAGGTTGGGTGAGAAGAGTTTAAAGGACCTACTGGAGGTAGCCGAGAAGGTGTATAATAACAGGAGCCCCTGGAAGAAAGGCAGGCTCACGCTGCAGTGGCTGCAAGCAGCAAACAAATCCGAGACCTAGCTAAGATCCTGCTCGCCACCACCGCGGACTCTTCAGAGGAACGGAACCGCCGTCTCCGCCGACTCGCCAGCAACCAGGAGGACGGTAAGGGGACCGCCCGGGGCGGGAGGCAGAAGCTGCAGAAAGATCAGTGTGCTTACTGTAGGGAGATAGGGCACTGGAAACAAGAGTGTCCAAAAAGGGCCAGCAAAAGGGAGGCGAAGCGGATCGAGAGAAGGTCCTGGAGCTAGATGAACTGAGTGATTAGGGGAGTCGGGGTTCGAATCCCCTCCCCGAGCCCAGGGTAACTCTTAAAGTGGAGGGGACCCCCATTGACTTCCTTGTCGACACCGGAGCGCAACACTCAGTCCTCTGTACGCCTCAAGGAAAATTAACAAATAAGTCTTGGGTACAAGGAGCAACTGGTATGAGCCAGTATTCATGGACTACCCGAAGAACGGTGGATTTAGGGACGGGCCGGGTATCCCACTCTTTTATGGTAATTCCAGAATGCCCCTACCCACTGTTAGGACGAGACTTGCTCACTAAGATTGGAGCTCAGATAACTTTCAGACAAGGGGGGCCTCAGGTTACTGAAGGCAAGGGCCACCCCATTCAGGTCCTGACCATAAGGCTGGAGGATGAGTACCGGCTTCACCAAAAAGCCTCTCCAATAGAAGGCTACAGCGGACAACTGACGTGGACTCGGTTGCCTCGGGTTCAAGAACTCGCCCACCATCTTCGACGAGGCCCTGCACGAGGACCTGGGAATCCCAGAGCAAGTGAATGGGCTCCAGAAGGACCTGACCGACCAGCCCCTTCCAGATGCAGACGCCACCTGGTTCACGGATGGAAGCAGCTTCGTACGGGACGGGAGCAGGTATGAGGGTGCAGCTGTAGTCACTGAAACGGACACTGTATGGGCAGAGGCTCTGCCCTCCGGGACGTCAGCCCAGAGAGCAGAGCTTGTGGCCCTCACCAAGGCCCTGACACTGGGAGCTGGAAAGCGGCTCAACATCTACACAGACAGCCGGTATGCATTCGCCACCGCTCATGTTCATGGGGCAATCTACCAAGAGAGAGGGTTACTAACAGCAGAGGGGCGGACTATAAAGAATAAACAGGAGATACTCGACTTACTCTCAGCCTTATGGCTCCCTGCCAAATTGGCCATCATACACTGCCAAGGACACCAGAAGGCTGACTACCCAGTGGCAAGAGGAAACCGCAGGGCTGACCAGGCGGCCAAGGCAGTAGCCCTTTCTTCGATCCCCACCATGGCCCTATAGCTCCCAGACCCAGGAGACCCAGTTCAGCCAGGATATTCCCTGGAGGAGTTACAGCACATTAGGAAGCTTCCCCAAGCAAAGGAGGAGAAGGGGTGACAGTATATGCTGGAAGATATCTTGCCCAGGTACGGTTTTCCCGCTGAGATAGGGTCAGACAATGGACCGGCTTTTGTCTCGCAGGTAATGCAGGCAGTGGCCAAGGCCATTGGGGCAAATTGGAAATTGCATTGCGCTTATAGGCCCCAAAGCTCAGGGCAAGTAGAGAGGATGAATAGAACTCTAAAAGAGACCCTTACCAAATTGACCATGGAGACTGGCGGGGACTGGGTGGCTCTCTTTCCATATGCCCTTTACCGGGTTAGGAACTCCCACTACACCCTGGGTTTTACTCCTTATGAGATCATGTTTGGCCGGCCACCCCCTATTATCCCTAACCTTAAAGCTGAATTTCTTACAGAATTTGAAAGTCAAGAACTGTTTCTTTCCTTGAGAGGGCTCCAGAGGGCGCACAAGGACATTTGGCCGCACCTCCGCGCTATCTACGAGACCGGCCCAGCCCCGACTCCTCATCAGCATAAGCCTGGGGACTGGGTCTACGTCAAGAGACACCGCCGGGAGACCCTTGAGCCACGTTGGAAGGGTCCCTACGTTGTGGTGCTGACGACCCCCACCGCTCTCAAGGTAGATGGTGTCACGACCTGGGTCCATCACACTCACATCCGGTCAGCGGACCCATCTGTGATCCGGGAAGACTTCGTCACCAAATGGAGCATCGATCGAGATCAACGCAACCCGCTCAAGCTCAAGCTCAGGCTATGGCGTGCTCGACCTGCCTGATGCTGGAGGGGGAAGGAAGGCTACCGATGGGACACCGGGAAGACTTGGGGACTCCGATTTTATCAGTGCAGGGAATTTGGGATGGTGTACCCTTGTGACCCAGGAATGTTGTTCAGTAGAAATACAAACCGACACATGATTGGGCCTGTAAGTTTCAAGACAAGGGGGGAATGAAAGGGCGGGGAAACTCCATGTTCCTTTTGTTCCATGTCTTCCACCTCGTGGAGTCAGGTTCCCGCCCTAGAACCTCTCCAAGAGCCCAACCCACACCTTTGAATTAGCCAATAGAAATGCAAGGGAAAGTAAGCCGCGCCCTGCCCCCATGTGCAACCTGACCCCGACCAATCAGAGGAGGTCACACTACCTCACCCCTCCTACCTCTCCCAAGGCCCCTATAAATCAGCGCGTTTGGAGTCTGGGGCTCTCTCTCTCTCCACCTCGCCGCTGCGTCGGTGTGTGTGTGGGGGGGACTGGGCTCGAGCTAGCTCGATTAAAGGCTCTTTGCTTTTGCATCGGACTCGGCTCCCTGGTGGTCTTTGGGGATCACGAAATCTGGGCATAACAGTAGTTGCTTCTGGATTTCTGAGTTTCCTATTTCCCCCAAATCTCCCTTTGGCCGAATTAAGGGAGGGGGGTCTACCATATAGAATTTCAAAGGGAGAGAAACCTACCCTGGCCCTCGGGGCACAGCGTACCCGCAGGAGTACAAGAGGCAAGATATCTGTCCAGGGTAAGTTTGTCTCTTGGCATAGCTTAGCCATAGTCTGCTTTAGAGTCCGGTTCATGCGCTCTACTTTCCCTGAACTCTGAGGCCTGTAAGCTGTGTGTAGGCTCCATCTAATTCCTAAAGCCTTAGTTACCTGTTGTACTATTTCTGCTACAAAGGCTGGGCCATTATCAGACCCTATGGTCAGAGGCATTCCATACCGCGGAATTATGTCCTTTAACAATGCCTTAGTGACTTCTCTCGCCTTTTCTGTGCGAGTGGGATATGCCTCGACCCAGCCTGAAAAGGTACAAACAAAGACTAGTAGGTATTTATTTTCTCTGCTAGGCCCTATTTCAGTAAAATCTACTTCTAAGTCCTCAAAGGGAGCTTGCCCACAGCGCTGAACTCCTATCGGTCCCACAGGACCCTGTTTGGCATTGTTCTGTGCACAGAGGAGGCAACGCTGAGAAACTGAGGCACACAAGGAGGGAAGACGGGCAATTAGGTAGTATCTGCCTAACAAGGCTTCTAGGGCAGTCTTCCCTAAATGAGTAAGTTCATGATGCTGGAGGACTACCTTATGGGCTAACTGTTCTGGGACATAGACCCTATGATCTGGGAGTATCCACCAACCTTCCTTTGTTCTCTTGCCCCCTTCTCGCTGAGCCCATTCCTCCTCCTGCAGAGTGTACTTTGGAGGTTCAGGTAATTCGGGGGCCAACATGATCCGTGCCGGTGCTGCTTGTTCTTTGGCAGCCTGCTTTGCTGCGGCGTCAGCACGCTGGTTTCCTTCTGACACTGAGTCTTTCCCTTTCTGGTGACCTTTGCAATGTGACAGCTATTTCTTTAGGTTCCCAAACTGCTTCTAGTAACTTTAAAATCTCATTTTGATTTTTGATTTCTTTTCCTCCTGCTGTCAGGAGCCCCCTTTCCTTGTATATGGCCCCATGAATATGCAGGGTAGCAAAGGCATAGCGCAAGTCAGTGTAGACGTTGGCACGCTTATCCTTACTGAGTTCTAAGGCTCTGGTGAGGGCCCAAAGTTCTGCCCTCTGCGCTGACCATCCTTCAGGCAGGGCCTGTGCCTCGATTGTCTCAAAGTCTGATACCACTGCATACCCAGCTCGTCTTTTTCCTTCATCTAAGAAGCTGCTGCCGTCTGTGAACAATACCAAGTCCGGGTTTGGCAGGGGCTTATCTGTTAGATCTGGCCGGCTAGAGTAAACCTCCTCTAGGACTTCCAGGCAATCATGTTCAGGTGCCCCCTCAGCAACAGGTAGAAAGGTAGCAGGATTAAGAGTTCTTACTGCCTCTAATCGTACCCGCGGGTTCTCACTTAACAATCCTTGGTATTGAGTCATCCGAGCATGAGTTAGCCAGTGCTGCCCCTTTGCTTCCATTAGAGTAATAACAGAAGGAGGTACTTCTACATTTAAGCTTTGTCCCAGGGTAAGCTTATCTGCTTCTTTGACTAATAATGCCGTGGCTGCAAGGGCCCTGAGACACAGGGGCCACCCGGAGGCAACTGGGTCAATCTGCTTGGAGAGATAGGCTACTGGTCTTTGCCAGGGTCCAAACTCCTGGGTTAGAACTCCTAGGGCTACCCCGCTGTTCTAGTGAACAAAAAGATTAAAGTCTCGTGTCACATCTGGTAGCCCTAGTGCTGAGGCCTCAGTGAGTTTTGCCTTTATGCTGATGAAGGCTTTCTCCTGCTCAGGGCCCCATACAATGGGTGCCTTCTCTTCCCCCTTTTAAAGCTTCATAGAGAGGCTTGGCCAGGTCTGAAAACCCTGGGATCCAAATTCTACAGAACCCTGCTGCTCCCAGGAATTCCCAAATCTGCCGCGGGGGCGCTAGGGACTGGGATGGCACATACTGCCTGCTTTCTTTCAGTCCCCAGCCTTCGTTTCCCTTGGGTGATCCGAAAGCCTAGATACTTGACTTCCTTCTGACAAATCTGCGCCTTTTTCTTGGACACTCTATAACCTGTTTCAGTTAACAGTCTCAGGAGGGCTCGTGTCCCTTCCCAGCACTGAGCTCCTGTGGAGCTGGCTAGTAGGAGGTCGTCTACATACTGGAGTAGAACACATCCCAAGTCCTGTCCTGGGAACTTAGATAAATCAGATGCTAGTGCTCCACTAAAGAGAGTAGGGGAGTTTTTAAATCCTTGTGGAAGTCTGGTCCAGGTGAACTGCTCCTTGGCTCCCGTATTTGGGTTTTCCCACTCAAAAGCAAAAAGCGGCTGGCTGATGGGGGCTAATCGGAGGCAGAAAAAGGCATCTTTCAGATCTAGGCATGTAAACCATTCTGCTTCTGATGGAATAAGTCCTAGAAGTGTGTAGGGGTTTGGCAGCGTCGCATGCAAGGTTGTAACAGCCTCATTAACAGCCCGTAAATCCTGTACCGGGCGGTAGTCATTAGTCCCAGGCTTTTTGACAGGCAAGAGGGGAGTATTCCATGGTGATTGACATCTTTTAAGGAGTCCCCACTGAAGTAGCCGGTCTAAGTGGACCTGAATTCCTAGGCGTGCCTCCTGTGGAATTGGATATTGGCGGATTTTGACAGGCTGTGCCCCAGGCTTTAAGTCAATTAGTATCGGGGCATGGTCTTTGGCCAGGCCAGGGGCATTTCCTTCTGCCCAGACCAGCGGGAATTCTTCCTCTAATTCAGGCTCTAAAGGTGAGGCCTTTGACTGAGGGGCATAAAGTCTTTATTCTTCCTCCCGGGGCACTGCTAAGGACAGGATCATTGGAGAAGTCTCCTCACTTAGGCGAAGTTGTGATGAGCCATTTGGAGCAAAAGTGATTTCTGCCCCCATTTTGGCTAAAAGGTCTCTACCCATCAGAGGTACTGGACAATCTGGCAAGTACAGGAATTCATGAATTACTTGGTGGCCGCCAAGTTGGCATCGGCGAGGCCGGCAGAATGGTCTACGGGTCTGGTCCCCAGTAGCTCCAATAATGGTAACCTCCTTTCCTGAGAGAGGCGCTACTTTCTGTGTGACTACTGAGTGCTCTGCTCCCGCATCAACCATAAAGTCTACAGTCTGGCCCCTAATTTTCATTCTGACCATGGGCTCGTGGGGGCCCAGCTGAAAAGAGCCCGGTCTGTCCTAGTCAGAGTCAGCTGCTGCCAGCCCAATAAGGTCTGCTTCAGGTGGTTCTGATTGATAGCGACTGGGTGGAAAAGGGGACCCTATCTTCTTGCTCTGCCGTTTGGGACATTCATTTTTCCAGTGCCCTGTTCCCTTACAATAGGCACACTGGTCCCGTCTCAGACTTGCTCTTCCTTTCCCTCCTGATCTGTCTTCTTGCTTCCCTTTTTGGGCTGTCTGGGGGCCCGAACCTCTGAAAGCCGCTGCTATCACATTGGCCCTTCTTTGTATTCTCTTTTCCTCCTCTTTTTTTGCTGCCCTGTCTCGGTTGATGAAAACCTTGTTGGCTATCTCTAGCAGCTCACTAGCATTTTTTCCTGCAAACCCTTCCGGCTTCTGTAATTTTCTCCTGATATCAGGCTGGGCTTGGCCTACAAAGGCAGCATTTACCATGGTTTGAGTGTCCGGGGACTCAGGGTTAAAGGGAGTGTAGATCCGGTATGTCTCACACAGTCTCTCATAGAAAGCTGCTGGACTTTCCTCAGGCTTCTGGAAAACCTCAGAGATTTTAGCCATATTGGTGGGCTTCTTGGCTGCGGCCCTGACCCCCTGGAGGAGAGCCAGCCGATATCTTTCTAGCCTGGTCTTTCCGTCTTCTGAGTTCGGGGACCAATTAGGTTCCTCATCTGGAAGGGCCTCCCTTGCCCATCTGTCTGTGTCTAATGTCCCTGCCGGGGCCTGGGTCTGGAGCCACTTCCGAGCCTCTGTCATTACTCTCATGCACTCCTCAGTGTTAAAGAATGCAAAAAGGAGCTGCTTGCAGTCCACCCAGGTGGGCTTCTGGGTCTGGAAAATCATTTCTAGGTCTATCATGGCCTGAGGTTTTTCAGAATAAGCTGGGGTGTGTTGTTTCCAATTCAGAATGTCACTTGTGGTAAAGGGCTGATAATAATAGACCGGCCTTCCTTCCTGTAAGGTCCCATCTTCACCAAGCACTTGGGCACCCCGAATCTCCCTGAGAGGCATCTGACATGCTGGCTGTTGTTTGGGCCCTTGATCGGCTGAACGCAGGCTCCGCCCAACCGGCTCTGGAGAGCCTGGTGGAGGGGAGATGGAGGGAGGCGGTGTTTCCAGACTTTCCGGACCTTCCAGGCTAGCAGGGGGCGGGAGGGGGGGGGCACTTGGTGCTGCCTGTGGCTCATATGGAGGTGGTAACACTGGTGGGACTTCCTCGGGGGGGGGGGGGTCCTGTAGAATAGGGGGTTGATCTTCCTTCTGAGGGACCTGCTCCTGCCCTGCCTGCTTCTCTTCTGCTTTCTCCTCTCCTGCCTGCTTTTCCTTAGCCTGCACCTGCCCTGCCTGCCTCTCCTTAGCCTGCACCTGCCCTGCCTGCCTCTCCTTAGCCTGCACCTGCCCTGCCTGCCTCTCCTTAGCCTGCTGCTGCCCTGCCTGCCTCTTCACTCCTGCTACTAAAACCTTACTCTGTCCCTTCTTACACACGCAGAACCGGACCCAAGGCGGCAAGGTTTGAGCAATTTCTAACCAGCTGTCTATGTAGGGAAACTGATCTGGGTGTCCAGGGTCTCCTGTGACTACATTCCAGACCGCCCTGACCAGTCCTTCATCTAAAGAGCCTTCCGAGGGCCAGCCAACCCCGAAGGCTGGCCATTCCACTTCACAGAATTTCCTCAATGTTTCAGAATTCATTTTAATTCCATAGTCTCCATCAAATCCCTTTTTAAAAATTTTCAACATGCAATTGAGAACAGTGTGTTTACTCTGTCCCGACCCCATGATGATCGGTGACGCGAGACAGACAAGGGAGGGGGTGACCTGTTTTCACAGATCCTCACTCAGATGCCCGCCTGGCCACATCCCTTAGGAGCTTAGATTCGTCTTAGCTAAGGTGCACCCGTATAAACCCTGGGCCTGGTCACCTCCACGTGGGGGTGAGTCACCGTTATGCCATATGATGAACCGCGGAACCACAGGTTGGGGCCCACTCAGACTCCGTAACCGAAGTCGTGGAGCCACACAAAGGAGAGGAGAGGGCAGGCCCCCTCCCTCCACACTCACACACTTTCACCAGACATTCACTCAGAGTTTAAACAACAATCCACCCAATTCCTGATTAATTTGCCTGAGGAAGCCGTATAGCTTCTGGGGAGGCGATCAAGCTCCCCCTTCCACTCACTTGGAGTGGGCTGAACTGACGGGGCCCCTGCCTTACCAATTCTGTCGACAGGTCCAGAAGTGTTCGTCCACTCTCTCCAGTTGCTGGCCGGGTCCTGGGCTGAGGTCCGGGAGCGCCCAGAGTCCCCCAGTTTAATTCTGCTAATTCAGCAGAGTGGCGCCTCCCGGAGGCCTGTCCAATGCCCCCGGGCCCCAAACCTGGTCCACTCACCAGAGGCTAAAAAGCCAAGCATGGGTTGGTTTTCCCAGGCCAACGCACCAAATTATGTTGCAGAAAACTGGAATAATCAAACAATGCAGGAGAGTTTGGAGTCACACTTTATTCACCGCGGTGGGCTTAGAGAAAATGAATTCAAATTCTAAGCAAGGCTACAAGCAGAACTTCCCTTTTTATTAAAGAGCCGGCCCTATGTGTGCTTAGTGGTTATCTCGCTGCTGGCCTTGAAAACAACAAAGTTCTATCCAATTAAAAAAATGCACCTGGCATGGCATTGAGAGTATGGGCATATCTAGTGTCTGGCCTACAAGGTCAGACAGCTAAGATTATCTTCCTCATTATTCAAGCAGGCTAAAGCAGGCTAGAAAGCAAAGTTATTTTTTAGAATAAGAGGCCATCTAAGAAAAACAGCAGAGAATTCTAAACAGCAGTTTTTACAAAATAGGGGTTTTCCTTCTCACCTGAGGAGGTGACCTTTGAGCTGAGAGCAGAGTGAAAAGAAAGAGCCTGCCATGGAAAGACAGGTGGTAAGAGTATTCCAGACAGAGGGGAGAGCAGGTGTAAGGGCCCTGAGGTGGGGTCGAGCTTGGCTTATGTGAGCATTAGAAAGAAAGCAGGGCTAGACTGTAGTGGCTAAGAGGGAGAATGATAAAGATAGGAGTGGAAAGGCTGTCAGGGGCCCAGCCAGGGAGACTAACTCAGGAGATTAAGACAACCTACCTGGGAGTCCAGCATCTTTCAAATGGCAAATGCAAAGATTGGGTGTGGGGCTGTTTAGCAAAAAGCCTGACTGTCCTTGATGTAGAACTATGTTGGCTACCTTGCCCGATTCTGTTGCTCCCTAATTGTAGAACCTCAGGTCAATCACTTCCCCTCTGTGAACTTCACCCTTCTCTGTAACGCAGGTGTAATGATTATCTGCATATCATGGATGGTGGTGAGGATTATATATAACCCAAAGTGGATTCTCAACAAATAATAAAAATAGTTAATGTTATAAGTCCTTATTCTGTCCAAGCCTTAGTCCAAGCACTTTGTATGTTTCAAATCATTGATTCATGACCCCAACTACCAGGGGGATCCTGTTAATTGCCCAATTTATAGGTAAAGAAACTGAGTCTCAGAAAATTAAAATAACTTGCTCAAGGTCACACAATGTGGCAGAGATAACTGCCCACCAAAGATCTACGATACTTTCAGGGTGTAGAGCTCTTACTAAGTGGTGTCTGCCCAGGTAGGGACCACAATTCCCAGCCACCCTGGCCTATAGGTGGACCATGTGACTAGTTCCACTAATGGAATGTAGGCAGAAATGAATGGCGTCACTTTTGAGCTTGAGTGATTAAGAAGCAAGAGTGCCTTTCCCCTGCATCTCTGTGGCCATCAAGGGTGACTTGGAGCCACACATAGAAGATGGCACAGCCTCCATTGGCCTCAGTGCCTGAAAGTGTGAGTAAAGCAGAGCACACCTTCCTCCCCGCAAATATTCCACCAAGTCGAGCAGCTGCGAGTGAGAGATACCTATTATGCTAAACCACAGAAGTTTAACTTGGCTATGCATTTGCTGTAGTGACTAGAATGTCTAATACATCACACACAGCTAGAAAGTGCTTTCCTTGGGATGAAGGTCCTGGAAGCAGAACCTGAGACAGGACTTTTCAAGCACTTTCCTGAAAGAGCATTCTCAAGAGAAGGGGGGTGAGGGAAGTAGGTAGGGGAGAGCAGGGAGTCTAAAGAAGGAGGGGTCTAGGCTGGAATTACACTTCAGATCAATCCCACACCTTGCACCACAAAGTTGGACCTGCCATGAAAGGGCGCCACCTTTTTGCACCTCCAATCCAGTCAGCCATTGGCCAAGGTCCGCCCCTGAGTGGAGGGAGTGGAAGGTGTGTAGTTAGTGGCTCCCACTGGCTGAGGGCAATTCTCCAGAGAAGGGGCAGCTTTGAGATGTTGTTAGCCTATGCCAGCTGGCCAAGTGCATCGGGGCAGGACATAGCTCACCCACTCCAAAGCTGGGGACAGATTTAACTCCAGGGGCCAGCACCTAACCACTACCTCTGCGTGGGGTTCTTCTGTGAATTTATAGGAATACCAATTTCATAACAAGAACAAAAATAATAACAATGATAAACACTACATTATCAATGCTACAGGGTGTCATAGTTAAGAACTCTGAGGCATTTGCCCAACACTACCAGGACTGGTTTCTTTCTGTTCTTTTCTCATTTCTTTTCATTGAGTGCGACAAAGGCAACAATTCCTTGTTCCTCTGTAAAAGAGGATCCAGACGCTGACTGAAGGAAAGAAGCTTTCTAAGGCCTCCAAGTCAGGCTGTGGCTGAGGGAGAGTCAGTTCTGGGCACCCCAGCCCACAGATCGGCAGACTCATTCTGCTTTTTTCTCCTTGACTGGCCACCGGAATCACCAGGTACAAGAAGCCCTTGTCATGCCAGAATCTGCCCTCAAGATTTACCTTTAGCATTTTCGTGGGGCTGCCTTCATAGTTATCTTCAGCCAACACACTTCCCCACCCTCTTCTGACACTTCCTTAATGACTCAAGGAACAAGTACTTCCCCCTGGGATTTCCTCAGGTACAATCCCTATTGCTGTCACTGCCATAATCTTTCTTGGCAGTGACTGTCCCCACCTGTCTTCTCATCTCTAAGTCTTGAGTGAGGCCCCACACAGGGTCCAGTCCACAGAGGAGAGCTATAGAGGATCAAGAAGGCCCAAATCCACCCATCTTCAAAGGATTATTTCTTTTTGTTCCCTAGTATTTTTATTTTGAAAAATTTTCAACTTACCAAAAACCTGCAAGGACACTCATATATTCAGATTCACCAATTGTTAATACTTTATTGTATTTTTTCATACACACAATTTTAAAATATTTTTAAATTTTAAAAATAAGTTGTAGATGCATTGTGACACTCACTGCTAAGAGCTTCAGCAAGTGCCCCCTTAAGAATAAAAACCGTGTGCTACGACGTAACCACAAGACCAGTATCATACCCCAGTAATTTACATTGGTATAATACTGCTGAATAACTGGCCCATTTTCAATTTTCCTCCACTGTTCCAAAAACATCCTTTACATTGTTTTTGTTTTTGATCGGGGAGACAACCTGAGGTTATGCACTGAACTTCACTGGCTCGTCCTGTCTCTGAGGCCTTCTTCAATCTAGAAATGTCCCCAGCCTTTTGATCCCTGTGAAATGTCCCATAACCTGGGTCTATTTCTACACGATGAGAGTCATTTAAATTGTTTTTGACAATATTCTACATGGGTGACGTTGCGTTTTTCCCATGCATCACATTGGGATTGTAATGCCACAATGTTGCATTTTGGACTAATTGTTAAGTAATTTGTGGGGTGAACCATTGAGGCCAGGTGAATATCATAGTCCCCACCAATGAGGAGGACCCTACCATTTTCTTGCACATACTGTCCTAGCTCCATTTTTAAAGAATTCATCTTTATCAACACTGACTACACAACCTTGGATCACTAGCTGACTGCCCTGGGCACCTTAGGAGAGAGAGTCCAGAGAGAAGTCAGTGTCCCCAGGGAGAAACAGAGGAGAAAAGATGCTCCTGGCAGCTCCTCATCCACCAGGGATAAGCCCAGGGGGTTCCTTCTTGGAGTTGATCAATAACAGATGCCTCCTATTTGAGCAGCTTCCCTATCCCAAGGTTTAGTCAGATACTGTGAATATTTTACAGTGAATACACTGACAACATGCAGCCACGTATTCATCGTACTTCATTGAGGGGAAACCAAGGCACAGGGAGATACAGGCACTAAAGCGGAGTCCCACAGACCATGAGCAGTTGATCAGAGTCACCTGAGATCTGTCTGCAGGCAGAGCCCTGTCCTCTCCTCCACCCCAGGGCCCTGTTAGGTGTCTGTGGATCCCTAGACCAACCAGCAGGCTTCCTCAGCTCACAGGTATATATTCTGGTCTGGGGAGTGATAGCAAATGAAGAACTAATTAGATTTTCAAAATTGCAGCAGAGTAGGTGGGTCTTTTTCACACCTCCTCCCAGTACCCAACTGTAATAAACTTAAATTGGGGGTGCTTCCAGTCAAGATGGTAACGTAGGTAAACACGGTAATTGCCTCCTCCCTCAACCACATTAATATTACAACTAAACTACAAAACATGAGCTCAGGACCCATGTATGGCTTGTTCTCTGTGGGAACTCCACAGATGCTCAATAAACACCCATTAAATGGATGAGGGAAACCACACAAAGGAATCCTGTTACCCTGTGTGATACTTTTGGTTGAAGCATGTTCCTTATAGACATGAAGGCATTGGTGTCAGCCTGGGAGGAGGCCACCAAGTGTCCAGGGATGTCCCAGGATCAGTTCTTTTTTAAGTATATTTTATTGATTTTTTTTTCAAACTCAGGACCATAAGGTTTTTTATTTAACCGAATTGCCTGTACATTTGTATCTTCTTCCTCATTTTAAACTACACCAACATAATCACACATTTGCTTTATAAACATAGCAGTTTTAGAATAAACTATACCAGCACTATTACAAACAACAGGCTTACTGAAAACAATTTAAGCTTTTTTTAAAAGTTTTTTTTTTTTTTTCCTTTTCAGGGTTATTCTACTAAGGGATGATATTCTATTAATACCACTGAGAGGAGAAACCAAGATGGCGGCATAGGTAAACACCTAAACTGCTGCCTCACACAACAATTTCAAAACTACAACTAAAAGACAGAACGGACACCATCCAGAACCACAGGAAAGCTGGCTGAGTGAAAATTCTACAACTAGAAGGAAAGAGAAAAGCTCACAGAGAATTGGAGGTACGGCAAAGGGGCTTTGTGCGCGCAGAGAGGAAGGGCGGCTGAGAGCCTGGCTGACTTTCTCTGGCGGAAGGGGGAAGGAAGCCTCCGACCGCACTGAACCTCAGTTCTGACTGTACTGAACCCCAGTTCCGGGCGAACCCCTGGGGACCCACGCTCTTACGGGGGGAGTCTGGACTCTCGGGCGGAGACTCGAGCTGGGAAAGGCAGAAGTCTGAAGGCGCGCGCGGGCCAGTGCACACAAAGGCTGCGGAGGTTGCCACAGGCTTTCCCTAGTGGAAGGGAGTCAGAGGCTCCTGACTGCACTGAGCCCCAGTTCTGACTGCAGTGAACCCCAGTTCCAGGCGAGCCCCTGGGGACCCACGCTCTTGTGGGGGGAGTCTGGACTCTCGGGCGGAGACTCGGGAGCCGGGGAAGGCGGAGGACTGAAAGCGCACATGCGCGCAAGGGCAAGGCTTACAGGAAGCCAAGACTGAGACTCCACCCCATCCAAGCTGAGCACAGAGGCTATTGCAATTTGGCAATTCTAATCCTATAAGGCTGTCTCCAGCACCGAACTTCTCCCAGCATAGACACAGCTGATCCTTACAGCCAACTGGCCCGGAGGTCAATTCTTCCCAGTGACACCAACAACAATAAAGACTTAATTACAACAAGGCTGTACACACAGTCCACAAAGGGGTGCACCAAGAGTGTCCACCTCAGGTTAACTGGGGAGGCAGACCCACTGGGCCATATTGGAAACCTAGCACAAATATCTACCTTACCAACTCAGGGAAGCAGTGAAAATGCAGCGTCAAAGAATCAGATCACAAACGAAAGAAATGGAGGAAAACAAACGACTGGATATAGAATTCAAAACCACGGTTATAAGGCTTTTTAAGAATATCCTAGAAAAGGCCGATAAATATAACGAGACCCTCGAAGATATGAAAAAGGACCAACTAGAAATTAAACATACACTGACTGAAATTAAAAATATTATACAGAGACCCAAAAACAGAATAGAGGAACACAAGAATCAAGTCAAAGAATTGAAATACAAAGAAGCAAAAAACACTCAACCGAAAAAGCAAAAAGCAAAAAAAAAAATCCAAAAAGTTGAAGATAATGTAAGAAGACTCTGGGACAACTTCAAGCGTACCAACATCAGAATTATGGGGGTGCCAGAAGAAGAGAGAGAGCAAGATACTGAAAACCTATTTGAAGAAATAATCACCGAAAACTTCCCCCACCTGGTGAAAGAAATAGACTTACAAGTCCAGGAAGCCCACAGAACCCCAAACAAAAGGAATCCAAAGAGGACCACACCAAGACACATCATAATTAAAATGCCAAGAGCAAAAGACAAAGAGAGAATATTAAAAGCAGCAAGAGAAAAACAGTTAATTACCTACAAGGGAGCACCCATACGACTGTCAGCTGACTTCTCAACAGAAACTATGCAGGCCAGACGGGAGTGGCAAGAAATTTTCAATGTGATGAATAGCAAGAACCTACAACCAAGATTACTCTACCCAGCAAAGCTATCATTCAGAATTGAAGGGCAGATAAAGAGCTTCACAGATAAGAAAAAGCTGAAGGAGTTCATCACCACCAAACCAGTATTATATGAAATGCTGAAAGGTATTCTTAAAGAAGAGGAAGAAGAAAAAAGTAAAGAGAAAAATTATGAACAACAAATACATATCTATCAACAAGCGAACCTAAAAATCAAGTGAATTAAAAACCTGAGGAACAGAATAATCTGGTGAATATAATAGAATCAGGGGCATAGAAAGGGAGTGGACTGATAATTCTCAGGGGGAAAAGGGAATGGGGGGTTCATGAAGAGAATGGACAAAAATCATACACCTATGGATGAGGACAGTGGGGGGGAGGTAAGGGCAGAAGGTGGGGTGGGAAATGGGTGGAGGGGAGCTATGGGGGGAAAAAGGAGAAATAATTGTAATAATCTGAATAAAGATTTATTTAAAAAAAAATACCACTGAGATTTTTTTGTTTTTTGTTTTTATTTTTTATTTATTATTATTTTTTTATTGTTTGAAGTATTACAAATAGTAGTACATATGTCTCCTTTTTTTTTCCCCATTGACTTCCCCCCCAGCCTCCCCTACCGCCCAGTACATGCCTTTACCTGCCTTCCCTCCCCCCAGTGTCTTGTATCCATTGGTTATGCTTATATGCATGCGTACAAGTCCTTCGGTTGATCTCTTACAGCCCCCCGCCCCAACCTCCCCTGCCTTCCCGCTGTAGTTTGACAGTCTGTTCAATGCTTCTTTGCCTCTGTATCTATTTTTTCCCCATTTCTTTCCTTTAAAAAATCTTGCCTCTGCAGACTAGAAATAAACATATAATAACAAAAAATGTTTGAGTCCCAATTTCAATGTCCAACAGTTCTGAGTCCCCGTTTCAATGTCAAACAGTTCCTTAGGTGTACATGTCAGCAATGATATCTGGATGGTGGGCACATGGTGGCAATGCAAGTCCGACCCTCTCTGGTTTGGTCCTAGGCAACCTGCTGCGACGCACAGCTGCTGACTGCTAGCGTGGCAAGGCATCGTCAGCGTCTTCCATCTCTGGACTGTTTCTCCTCTTGTCTTCGTGGTTGGAGCAGACCTGTCAATTCCTCTCTGTTGCAGGAATCCACATGGTCTTGGAGTTGTTTTCTGAAAATATACAAACATATTCTCGACCAAAAGTTAGTAAAGGAATCTTTTCTATATAATTGATTTGGGATCCTTTTTATTTTTGCCCAAATGGTTTTCCTTTGTCTTATTTAGACACCATGTGTGTTTTTCATGGGTGTTTTGCTGTTAGCATTACAAATGAAAATTAATTTTGTAAAGTAAAAATTTTCTAGATGTGATTTACTTATAGGATATTTTTCCTTACATGATATTATCCTACTGTCCCCCCTTTTTTGATTAATGGAGGCTTTTGTAAATTTTATAATGCAGTCTTGATAACTTTAAATTTTAATTTTTTGCACAAAAATATGACTGCTTTAGGTTCATTGCATGTTCAGGAATTTTACCATGAGATGAACTACCAATAGAAATTTTAGTTACTACTTTAGGAACAGCTTTTTGTCCAGTACAATTAAATTTTCTTGAATATTCACTTATTTCAATTAGCCTATTTAAATTAATCTGAAAACTTGATTATTATTTTACTGTCAAATTTAATACTCTACCAACAATCTTAGTTTACCCTGTAAATATTAGTGGAAAGGATTATTTGCATTCTTGAGTAGGCCCTGAGCATTCCTGGTGTTAGGCTGGATTTAGATATAGGGCAGCTGCTGTCTGCCATATTTTATTGATTTTTTTACAGAGAGGAAGGGAGAGCGATATAGAGTTAGAAACATCGATGAGAGAGAAAGAAACATTGATCAGCTGCCTCCTGCACACCTCCCACTGGGGATGTGCCCGCAACCAAGGTACATGCCCTTGACCAGAATTGAACCTGAGACCTTTCAGTCCACAGGCCGATGCTCTATCCACTGAGCAAAGCTGTTTAGGGCCCAGGATCAGTTCTTTACCCAACTTACAGCCAGGAGGGAGGACAGGAACCTGACTATCCAGGGGTCCTCAAACTTTTTAAACAGGGGGCCAGTTCACTGTCCCTCAGACTGTTGGAGGGTCGGACTATAGTTAAAAAAAAACAACTATGAACAAATTCCTATGTGCACTGCGGGCCCGGGACGAGTTGGCTGCTAAGCAGGATAGGCAGCAGCACCCAGCGGGCCGGATAAATGTCCTCGGCGGGCCGCATGTGGCCCGCGGGCCGTAGTTTGAGGACCCCTGCAAGGGGTCAGCCCCACTTCATTCCCAGAAAATCATAGTCCTCCCCATTTCCACCTGTGAGTGACGTTTAATACTCCTGGGGCCTGAGCAGCAGCCTGTGTTCTTTGTCTTTTCACAGAGCCTTGACCTGGCAGACATTCTGGATCCTCTGCCCCAGGTAGCGTTACTAGCTGGGGAGAAGGGAGCCGACCACACCTCATAATACTAGAAGATGAGTCTCCATCCCAAAGGTCCCTGGTCCGATACAGCTGGCTGAGGTCCCTGAAGACATCTCACCAGTCCATGGTGTTTTGGGGAAGAAATGGCACTTCCTGTGCAGGATGGGACAAGAGAACCCAGGATCCATGTTTGCTTTCATTTCAAAGGAGCTGAGGGTCGCACAGGGGCCTCCCCTCCCTGACAGAGGAACTCACAAGATGCCCTGGTTTAGTCTCCATGTGGAGCTGCTCCAGACCCTGGGCTCCTTGGGGAGGCCTAGAGCAGATGACCGATAGGGCACAGATGATTTGGATGCAATGTCCCAAAACTGTGATGGGAAACACACACAACTTTCTGGGGACCAGCCCCCTAGGTCGGAACCCTCTCCCAAAAGCCTCAGGAGAACACTCACCAGGACCTTTCTGTGAAACCTTGGGGGCAGAAAGCTCCCTCTGCCTCAGCACATTCCCCTGGGAGGACAGTTCTCCTGACACTCAACTCATAATACTCTGGACAATGCCTGTCTCTCGCTGGCCTCACCCTGTCCTGGGATGGAGTCAGGAGATCTGGAACCCACAGTGATTGGGTCCTAACTAACTGGTTTCTCAGCCTGCAGGTCAGAGCCCACCTCTGTCCAGGGCGCAGCATCAGCTCCCACCCTCTGGTGTCTGGTCAGCATCATTGGTGCAGCACCTGACATTGGCTGCAGATCTTCCAACCTCCAGGGGGTGACATTGAGACACTCAGATAACACAGGAAATTCACACATGCACCTGGCTTTGACTAAGGAGGTGGAGCAGGAGACTGATTTCTATCCCGTTCTCTAACAGGCCCTTCTGGGCTTCTCCCTCATGTCTGCTGTGTCCCACCTGCCCTTTCTAGGGATTGTTAACAAAAAAAAGAAGCTGTGTAGTAAACCTGACAAGCTCAGGGGGCCATGTTCAGGCCTAATAAGCTCATTGATCAGAAGCAACCCGCACAGAATGATCTGGTCACAAATACTCAACTGGGCAGGTGATGGCAGGTAGTCATGTCCCAGGCCTACAGCTTCCTTAGCAAATGTCAGATTTTATCTTAAGTGAGCCCTGTCCCCTGTTTTAAAGCATCACGGATAACATACCTTTCACACGTCAGAGTAATTTTCTTTGCTAGACTAACTGAAGGCGCTCGGAGCCTCTGGCATCAGAGTAGGAGACCGCAGAGCCCTCGTGTTCTGGGTTCCCTGCATTCCATCTCTACATGCTATAATGTTAATTGTCCTGATCCACTCACATAAAAAAAAGTGTTTCTCCATTTTGCCTTTTATCCAAACCTAGAGATTTCCTTGCTATACTTTCTCTTACCTCCTAATGGATTTCAAGACACTTTTTTTCATCTCCTTTGATTATAATGTATAAAATAAGCTTCAAAACTGATGTTCTTTGCAGGATTTGAGAGATTGTTTTCAGTTTGGCTCAAATAAACTCATAAAAATTCTCCACAGCTTTGGTTATTTCTTACTTTGACAGGGTCTAGGACAGGAGTGGGGCACGTATGGCCCACGGGCCATATAAGACCCATGAAATCATTTGGTCTGGTCCTGCCAAGGCATTAGGGGTGAGTTAATTAAAGGTTTGACCAAATATAGCAAGTTAATTTTTAAGTTGATAATTCTGTATGGCCTGTGAATGATTTATAAATATCCAAATGATCCTTGGCAGACAAAAGGGTCCCCACTCCTGGTCTAGAAGCACCTGTTGTCTTAGGGTTTTTGTGCTGCTCCCCACCCCATGCCTGGCCTCAGGAAAGTCCCCCCCCCCCAGACAAAGGACAGAGGCTCCCCTAATAGTAAGGGAGCACATGGACAGGCTCAGCTAATAGACATGAAGAGGGAAGGTCTCTCAGAAGCCATTCCCCAAGGACCAGGGAGCCCACAGCCACCTGACCTCCCGCCACAGTCCTCTCTTCCCAGACACACGACACCTTCCTCTTCACACCTGGGAACTGCAGGTCTTAAGTTTCTGCCCTTGGAAGCAAAAAAATGCTAGTGACCACCTGAGATAGAGGGAGGGTCCCCTCTGCAGTCACCACTCAGCTTGACCCCTTTTCACCCCCAGTCGCCTCTGTGGCCTTTCTGCTGGGAGGAAATCCAACCTTCCCAGCGCATTTGAGATCACAGGGAAGACCTGGTGCCCAGCTGGGTGTCTGTGTCATAAACAGAAATAATCCCCAGGTTTGGGGCCCGTGGGGCTCTCGGTGTGGTGCTGACAGACCCCAGACCAAGACACAGCAGAGGCCAATGCTGGGGTGAAAGGGTCATCCTCTCAGGGGATACGTGCCCCCATCAGCCTTGCTGTTGCAAGTGGGCTCCACAGGCCAGTAAGACCCACCTCCCCTGAGAGATTGTCAGATGCAGAGTCTCTGGTCCACCGCACACCTGCTGAGTCAGAATCCGCATTTTAACAGGATCTGGAGACCCTCCCTGTGCACAAGAGAGGGGCACGGGCATCCCACCCCACATCATGGGATCTCATTCTGGTTGGGCATCCACCTGAGCTGAGCAGCATTTCTAAAATGTCACCTGGGCATCACAATCTTTACAAAGTTTCACAGGTGATTTGATGTACAGTGGTGGTGACATCCCTGTGACAGGTTTTCCTGAAATGGCTCCAGAATTCTCACTCTGAAGGGAAAAGTCAAATGTGAAAGAGAGAGGACTGTGCGGGAGGCTACTGTGCACCTGACAGGGAGCCGCAGTGAATGACCAGAAACTGGACGCCCCAGGCTGGTGCTTTTCCAAACGTGTGTGTGTGTGTGTGTGTGTGTGTGTGTGTGTGTGTGTGTGTGTGAAATTTAAAGAGACAATAAACTGGAAGGAGGGGTGTTGGGTCTGAGCCCCTCTGCCAGGGACTGGACCTTCATGGACGCTGGGTATTAGATGGAGAAGACGCTATGAGCAGTCATGGGCATATAAGAGAGTCTTTATTGCAGTCCAAGTAGCCATTGCTAACAAGGCAGTCCACAAAGCAGCCCTTGCTAACACAGTAGCAAACACAGGAGCCATTGCTAACAAAACAGCCGGACTGCACACCGGCTGGTCAGTAATACATCTTCCCAATAATGCAGCCCGCTATACAGGAGCCATCCTTAGAGCTACAGCCTTACTAAGCAGCTGTCACACACTGGCTGGTGAGTAACATACTTCTATACAAGCTCAAACAAGCTCAGATAAAAGAGGCTTTTTGCCAAATAGTGACCTTAGTACTTGGGTTATATAGAAGGGCACGCTTGCCCAGGGCATACAGTGAAACTGCTGTGTCTTTGCACCTTCCTATGGCAACTTGGCCTTGAACATCCTAATTAGGATTTCCACACTCAGAGTGGCCTTGAACATCTGGTGCACTCTAGACAGGACCCCTACAAGGAGACAGGGTTGGCAGAAATGAGGGGAAAGAGAGGGAGGGTCCTGGGCACAGACCCTGCCACTGCCCATGTGACCAGGGGAGTGATCTTGCCTCTGAGGAGGCTCAGCACATGGGGAGGAGGGACAGCAGATCCCACCTGTCATGACAGAGGTGACTGGGAGCATTACTGGACCTTGAGCTCTTCTCACAGACAAAGGGACAGAACAGGGACAGGTGTACGGAGTCCCCCTCAGCCCCTGCCTGTAGAGGACTTGTCCCCTGGCAGGGGCTCCTGTTGGCGGGTAAGGAGGGGACAATCCCTGAGGGTTGAAGAGAGCACAGGAGCCAGAGACTGACTAAGAAATTCCAGGGTGGGAGGGTAGGGGGATGGGAGCAGTGCTCTGACAGTGGAAGGAGGGCTTCTGTGTGGACCTGAGGGGAGAAGACAGCGGAGCTGAGTAGGATGGGGGAGGAGGCTCAGCTACAAAAACATCTCATGATCTGCAAGTGGAAGAGGGAAAGGAAAACCTTAATTGCGGTTCATTCCCCAGGTTAATCATCACTGAGTATTGAATTTTGAACACGGATGATAATAATAGCAATTTATGTCAAATGACATCAGAAAAACGTAACCAGGGGTGCTAACCATTGTCCTTATCACCAGCTTCAGGAATGGGCACATACACCTCAGGAGGTGCAGGACCCTGGTACCACATGATAATTCACTCACAGGCATCGGCAGTCTGCTGCAGGCCTGGGGGTACAAGAAGGTCAGACAAGCTCCTGTCTGCATGGAGCTCTTGTTCTATGGGGAGGAGACAGACAAGGGAAGAACGAGATGTGATGTCAGGTCCCCACAAGTGCCATGCAGGGAACAGAGCAGGAACAGGTCAGAAAGTGAAGACAGGGGGTCCATAGAGAAGGTGGTCAGGGAAGGATGCCCCTGAGTGTCAGTAGGGGACTGAGGACAGTGAGGGATGTCTCAGGGTAAAAGTATTTGAAACAGAAAGAAAACAGGTTCGGGGTGCTGAAGTCATGGTGGCCATGCTGCTGACACACACACACACACACACACACACACACACACACACACACAAACACCCCCCCCCCCATACCACACACTCTCACACACAGACAAGGCTCAGAGATGAAGATATCTGCTCAGCATCCAGGGCCTCATCTTTGCATCTCATACGTAGATCCAAATACCGATCTATTTCTCCATGTTTTCCTAGCCTCACTTTTAATTTTCTGGAGCTTGCCCTCCACTGAACAACTCACTGTCATGTCAATCAATGCTCCTGAAGGGAAGAATGTGTTTCTCCCTATCCTCAGTAAGTCTCCGGATAGTATAGACTTTACATGGTACAGAGGGAAAGGGGAGAACCAGCTGTATGACTCTGTCCTCCTTGTTAACAGAACCCTCACCATAGACTCCATTAGAGGGAGGATTCTGGGAATTACTGTTGTGAAGTCTTTGCTCTTTCAGTTTCAGCAAAAGTGACTTCTCAGCTGGATATGAAATCTGAGTGACTCTCCATTCCCCCTCTATGTTAAAATCATAGCCACGTTTCTCTGGGGACTTATTTTATGATGATATAATTGGAAGCACGGCCTTCTGGGAGATTGGATCCTGGCTCTGTTCAGGGTCTTTTAGCTATTAGCTATTAGCACCTATTTAAAATGGCTTGTAACTTGCACCCCTTTATAAATTGCAGGAACTGTTGGAGATCGAACTGGGTCTTGACTGAAAGAGATTTAGTTGTGTTTCCCTCCACTGTGCAGAAAGCAATTTTTATGACCTGGGGGCCTTAATGTTCCCTCAGAGTCACTTACCTTTGTACAGGTTCCTCCTGACTACAGGCCTCTGACCTCCATTTTCTTAGAGCATTTTCTTCAGAAATGTAATTACAATTTGTGATTCAGATTCTTTCTCAGCCCTTTTGAAATATACATGTTTCCTGAAAAGTTTCTTGCCAGTGTTATGACTCAGAGAATAACTGTCCCAAGGGCCTGGCCCCATCCCTTTGAAATTTAATTCTCCTGGTGTCCCTGTGTCCCAGTCTCTAAGGGATGATAGGAGACTAACTTGGGTGGGGGTCCTTTACAACCTAGAGGTAACCTCATGTTAGGGTTTCATGAGAAGTTTTACTTTACTTTTGTGTAAATCCAATTAGCAAACACAGATGCCTATGATTCCTTATGCTGTTTTTAAAATCTCTCCTGGCTCTTGTTTGAGATCAGTCTCACTGCCCTATTGCATGGTTTTGAATAAAGTCTTTCTTTCCTCTTTAAGTTTGTCCGACTTCTGATCCTGTCATCTTGCTCACAGTGTCAATCCTACCATATTTTCCAATTTTTTTTCCCCCCTGTATTTGGCTACAATCCTCCAAATAAACATTTCCAACTTTCCTCCCTTATTTCTGATGTGGCAGCCACAGCAAATGACCTGACTGCCCTACTGGGTCTGAGTGTTATCTGGGAGCAGACTTTAAAAGGTGAACTTCAGCGGTGAACTAATCATCAACGGTGTTCTTGTTCTACATTCATTTTCACTTCACCTTCAAGGAACAAGATCACAGAGATTTTAAAAGCGATTCTTTCATGAAATTCAACAATTCCAGTAAACAGGCAGGTTTTTCTCATGTCCTCCACCCTGCACTGGTTGGCCCTCTTTACCTGGAGCTCAGGGCAGATAACAGTGTCCTCATTCTTGGTTCTCTTCGTTGTTTTTACAAACTCCACATGTCTTTCTTTAGAGAGTTCACAACCAGAACCTGGGAAATGGAAACAAATTTCTCTTCTGGTTCTGTTTCCTTTCCTGCTCCCTGTGGCCTCTGGAGTATTTGGCTAAAATCCTTTAAGACCATGGCAGAGATGGATTGTATGTAAGCAGAGGTGAGCCTAGAGGGGAGCTGTGGAGGAGTAGGGGCTGCTAAGAATCAGGCCGATAAATTTTAAAACCTGAAGTGTTTTTGGGTGTTATATGAGCTCGAGGGAACCTAAGGGTGCCCTGCAGGAAGGCTTTTTGGCAAGTCTCAAAATGGGGCTGAGGAAAATGAGTGAGTGACTGACCTACCTGTTGAGGGAGAAGCCACTGGAGTTGGTGCAGTGAGGTGGGGGTGCCATTCTCCCAATCTTGGATGGGTGTGAGTGCTGAGGCACAAGTTTAAAAGAAAAAAATAAGGTCTTGAAGACTTAGCTTAGTGCCCTGACATTGGGACAAGAGGTAGCACCAGATGAATAGGCTCACAGAGGACATGGGATAAAGGGGAGAAGGAGAGAGAATTCAGATTGGTAGTTTTCAGGGGTTAGGGGATGGAGAAAAAAGTAGAAACCTCTCAGTGGGAACATGGTTATGTTTGGGATGATGAAAATGTTTTAGTACAAGGTATAGGTGGTGTTTGCACAACATTGTGACTATACTAACTGCCACTGAAGTGTTTACTTTTAATTTATAAAGATTTTTGTTATATGAATTCCACTTCATAAAAATAATTATGCCGAATGAAAAAACTCAGACAAAGAGAATGTACTATAAAATTACATCCTGTATAATAAAAGCCTAGGTGGCGTCGTGCAATGCCCTTGCACGACATCGTCACAAGATTGCTGCCCTCACATCATCACAAGATGGCCACCACAAGATGGCTGCCACAAGATGGCTGCCACAACATGGTCACCACAAGATGGCCACCACAAGATGGCCAACAGGGGAGGGCAGTTGTGGGCAAACAGGCCAGCAGGGGAGGGCAGCTGGGGGTGACCAGGACTGCAGGGGAGGGCATTTGGTGGCGAGATCAGGCCTGCAGGGGAGGGCAGGTGGGGGCAAGATCAGGCCAGCAGGGCAGGGCAGTTGGGGGCGACCAGGCCAGCAGGGGAGGGCAGTTGGGGGTGATCAGGCTGGCAGGGGAGCACTAGGTGTCAATCAGGCCAGTAGGGGAGCAGTTAGGGGGCAATCAGGCTGGCAGACAGAAGTGGTTAGGGGCAATCAGGCAGGCAGGCAGGTGAGCAGTTAGAAGCCAGCAGTCCCGGATTGTGAGAGGGAAGTCTGATCCCCCAAGGGGTCCCAGATTGGAGAGGGTGCAGGCCAGGCTGAGGGACACCCCCATGCATGAATTTTGTGCATCGGGCCTCTAGTGTATATATAATTCTGTAATATGTAAACTAATCTATTGATAAAGACAGATACTGAGCGACTGACTGAGGACTGTTGGGGTGGGGTGGGATGTAGAGAGAGGGATTACAAAGGCACATGAGAAACTTTTGTGTGGAATGGACACACATGGAGTGTGTATGCATGTCAACACTCATCAGATTGTACACTTTACATATGTGTGGTTTATTATCTGCCACTTATACCTCAGTCAAGCTGTAATCAAGGCTGATGTCATGAATTGCTCATGTGGTTGGGGAGGGGAGAACATCGTTTCTCTATCACTGCTGTTCCCAAGTGGCAGAACCTGGATGTGTGCCCACAGGAGTGCAATAATGACAACAGCTGGCCTTTCTCCAGCACATACTATGTACTGGGCACTTCATATGTCTTAGCTCATTTAATCACCCAAATGAGTCAGTTTAACTCATTTACTTCCCTTGACTTTCCCACCTCCGGGCCTTTGCACCTGCTGTGCCCTCTGCCTGGGCCTCTTAATCCTGCCCTCCATTAGCTGTAGGTTAGCCTGGGCTCTCGCTCTATTAGATGCCTCTCTTCAGGAAAGTCTCCCTGGTCCCTCAGTCTAGGTCAGAATCCCAGTGATGTGAGGTTATGACGCTCCATATTTCACCCTTTCAACCATGATCACATGTGTAACTTCTTTACTCATTTATGAAAGAAGACCAACCTACTGCTCACCATCTGCTGACACTGCTCTAAGCACTGGGGGTACAGGTGTGAGACAGAACAGACAAAATCCCAGGCCTCACGGACATGGCATGCTTTTGGGGGAGTCGCCCAGTAACCCACACAGCAACAACAGTAATAATGTGATAGCACGTTAGAGTGAAATAAGGCATGTGTGGGGTGTTTTTATTTCTTTCCATTTAAAAATATTGGAGCAGAAAAAAGGAGGCAAGCTGGTTGGAGCAGACAGAGCTGGACATGAGAGGAGATGAAGTCAGAGAGGGAGGGGCCATAGCCAGAAGTCTGGCTTCCCTCTGAGTGATCTGAGGAGCCTCTGGAGGGCTCAGAGCCCCAGTGGGTGTGAGTGATCTGTGTTTAGTGAAGGCATCCAAAATTTAGCCTTTCTGAAGTTCCTATTTTGGGATATTGATAAACAAAACTCAGAAAGAACTTTTGACCCTCTCCACATTCCAGAGAAGAGATTTAGATAGAAAAACTTGCTTAAATTTTTTTTTTTCTTGATTTCAGAGAGGAAGGGAGAGGGAGAGAGAGATAGAAACATCAATGATGAGAAAAAAATCATTGATAGGCTGCCTCCTGCATGTCACTTATTGGGGATTAAACCTGCAACTCGGGCATGTGACCTTGACCAGAATTGAACCCGGGACCCTTCAGTCTGCAAGCCAACACTCTATCCACTGAGCAAAACCGGCTAGGGCAGAAAAAATTGCTTTAAGAACGGAATCAGAATATTCAACTTAGCCTAATTTCATTAAGTATGAAAAATAGGAGGGCTTCAGGCAGGCACCTTTGGATGGATACCCGTTGTGTCCCACTGTTTCTCAGTTGCCTAGAAAGAATTCTCCTGGAAAAAACCAAGATCGCAGCATAGGTAATCACCTATACTTGCTGCCTCTCACAACCACATCAAAACCACAACTAAATGGCAGAACAACTACCACCCAGAACCACAGGAAAGCTGGCTGAGTGGAAGTTCCACAACTAGAGAGGTGAAGAAAGCACATTGAGACCAGAAAGAGTTGCGGAGGTGCAGAAAATGCTGGCACCTGGATGTGCTGCTCTTTTAACCAGGAGGGAGATACAAGCTCCTGCTTGCTCTGAACTCCAGTTCCAGGTGAGACTCTGGGGGTCCCAGGCACATAAGGGGTGAAAATGGACTGTCTGGCATCGGGACAGGAATGCGAGGGTGGCTTACTCTTAGAGGTGCTCCCAGCAATCATTGTTCCTGGGATGCAGAGAACCTGGGACTTCTTTGGTTCATTGCCATTTGCTCTGCCCTGGTGATTCCCAGAGACCCGCCCCTCCCAATTTACAACTCCACCCAAGCTGTGTGCATCGGCATTTGCATATGACTGGCCTGTCCTTTCATCTAAAACCTGTCAAACTGAAGCTGGGTCAGAGAGCCCCAGAGATTCCAAAAGAAGGCCCACTGCCTGGCAGCAGCAGCAGCTTTGCTTCACAGATGGGCCTCTTCTGGGCACTTCCAAACCCCATACAAAGAGGAGAAATCTGCAGATGTCTTTGTAGCTCCTGCTGGGTGGCCCCAGACAGTGGCTGACCTTGCACCTCCTTGGAGATCCAAGAGCCAGTGTACCCAGTGGTCAGAGTGAGGTCATACTGGATTACAATTCTTCACATCCATAAGAGACACACTCAAGGGGCAGACTCAGTGAGCACCAAAGCCCTACTGAAGCAAGTCCTGTCCCATAAGGGTGTCTCCTGTGCAACAGATCTTCCAGTATAGACACAGCTGGTCATCACACCCAACTGACCTGGCGGTCAACTCCTCCCAGTGATACCAACAGCAATCAAGGGTTAACTACAAAAAAACAAAAAACAAAAAACAAACCTGTGCAAACAGCCCCCAAAGGGGTGCACTAAGAGTGTCCACGTCAGGTGACTGGGGAGGTTGAGCCACTGGGCCCCATATAGGACACCAACCACATAAGGCCACTCTATCAACTCAAGGAGACTTAGCAGCTACCCAGTACATAGAAACAAACACAGGGAAGCAGCCAAAATGCGGAGACAAAGAAGTCACAAATGAAAGAAATGGATGAAAGCAAAATACTGGATATAGAGTTCAAAACCACAGTTATAAGGTTACTCAAGAATCTTCTAGAAACCTCTAGAAATTTAGTGAGACCCTCAAGGATATGAAAAAGGACCAATCAGAAATCAAGCATACACTGACTGAAATAAAGAATAATATACAGAGATTCAACAGCAGACTAGAGGATCCCAAGAATCAAGTCAAAGATTTGAAATATGAAGAAGCAAAAAACACCCAACCAGAAGAGCAAAAATAAAAGAGAATCCAAAAATATGAAGATAGTGTAAGGAGCCTCTGGGACAACATTAAGCGTACCAACATCAGAATGATGGGGGTGCTAGAAGAAGAGAAAGAGCAAGATATTGAAAACCTATTTGAAGAAATAATGACAGAAAAATTCCCCTTCCTGGTGAAAGAAATAGACTTACAAATCCAGGAAGCACAGAGAACCCCAAACAAGAGGAATCCAAAGAGGACCACACCAAGACACATCATAATTAAAATGCCAAGGGCAAAAGACAAAGAGAAACTCTTAAAAGCAGCAAGAGAAAAACAGTTAGTTACCTACAAGGGAGTACCCATACGACTGTCAGCTGATTTCTCAACAGAAGCTATGCAGGCCAGAAGGGAGTGGCAAGAAATATACAAAGTGATGAATAGCAAGCACCTACAACCAAGATTACTCTACCCAGCAAAGTTATTCAGAATTGAAGGTCAGATAAAGAGCTTCATAGATAAGAAAAAGCTAAAGGAGTTCATCACCACCAAACCAGTATTATATGAAATGCTGAAGTGTATTCTCTAAGAAGAGGAAGAAAAAGGTAAAGATAAAAATTATGAGCAACAAAGTGACAACAAATACGTATCTACCAACAAGTGAATCTAAAAAAGTGAATAAAAAATCTGAAGAACAGAATAAACTGGTGAATATAATAGAATCAGGGGCATAGAAAAGAAGTGGACTGATGATTCTCGGGGGGAAGGAGGTGTGGAGGGTTCGGGAAGAGACTGGACAAAAATCTTACACCTATGGATGAGGACAATGAGGGGAGAGGTAAGGGCATGGGATGGGGTGGGAACTGGGTGGAGGGGAGCTATGGGGGAAAAAAGAGGAATAACTGTAATAATCTGAACAATAAAGGCTTATTAAAAAAATAACTGCAAAGGAAAAAAAAATTCTTTTGCTATGTCTGCTCTGCTCTTCTCAGCTACCTGTAGATTGCCTATTCTGACTTCTGAAACCTAAGAGTCAATTTCCCCCTTATTTTTTCTTTTGTTGAAATGTCTTATATACCCAATGATGCAGAGCTTCCATGCTCTTACATTAAGAACTTTATTTTCTCCTAATAACCTGTGTTAATTTGATGATTAGTTCAACCAGAAAACTTTAGGAAGTGGGAGAAAAAACATTAATATTTTTTGCCCGACACTAGTAGGGTCTGTGTGGCTGCTGGGTGGAGGGCAGGGAGCCCAGTGAGGAGGCAAGTTCAGTCATCCAGGTGACAGGTGAGGGTGGTCAGACAAGCGTGGGAAGAAGGGGTCAGTTTCTGTATTTGCTCAGAGCATGGAATCAAGAGGATTTGCTGAAGGAATTGATGTGGGGTGTGGGAGAAAGAGAAAAATTGGGAAAACACAAAGAGATTCAGGAAAATTCTGGAGGAGCACATTGAGGTCAAAAGTTTGGTGAGGATCAAGGATCTTAGGGCATCTTGAAGTGCCTTTTAGATATTAGTTGTCAAATAAATAGTTGGACATCAGCAATAATGTCCAGTTTGTTCCTCTCATTCACTCTTGTACCTCTAGGGCCCTGGATAGTGATGGGTAGGTACATAGTAGGAGTCCATTACACATTTCCAGAATCGACAAATGAACAATCATGCATAATTGTTCTGGACACTCATACATAATATCTCTTAGTGACTGAAAAAATATAGGGATGCCACAAAGTTACCATGCCTGCAGGGGCCTTTATGAACCCATTTGTTTTTGTAAGTCACATCAAGACCTTTCTCCAGCATTCATGCTATATGCATTTTGGAACTAAATTAAGTTAAACATGAAAGTTCATGGGTGACTCTAACCGGTTTGGCTCAGTGGATAGAGCGTCGGCCTGTGGACTGAAGGGTCCCAGGTTCAATTCCAGTCAAGGGCATGTACCTTGGTTGCTGGCATATCCCCAGTAGGGGGTGCACGGGAGGCAGCTGATCAATGTTTTTCTCATCGATGTTTCTAACTCTCTATCCCTGACCCTTCCTCTCTGTAAAAAAATCAATAAAATATATTTAAAAAAAGAAAAAGAAAGTGCATGGGTGATATTGAAGTCTAGCTGGCAATCCTCAGCGAGACTCCTGCCCCCAATTCCTCAACAATAGAGATGTGACTGGAGTCCTTCAGGCAGGCAAGAAGCTCACGTACTAGTCAAAATTAGGGACATGTACAAGCACAACAAAGGAACCGCTTAAGCAGTGAGTAGTGATGGCGTAAACACTAATCGGAGACATGAGTCAGGGTCTCAGGACTCCTAGTTCTTCCTGAACATCTACGGATAATATTATAACACCCATGTTGAGTTGCTCTCCAGGAAGTAAGGCGTCCAATAGAGAAGCTGTGGACAACAAAGTAGGAAGCATTTTTATCAGCAGATTCAAATGTATCTTTTAGTTTTTCTCTAATGAGAAGTCAAAAGTTGACACACTGAGACTGAAAGAGCAATGTTTCAGTCTTTTTATGTTTTGTTTTGGTAATGAGTTAGGTACTCAGTGATTAGGTAACTAGGACTGAGCTTTTAGTTAGACTTTTAAACCTTCCTAAGAGTCATGACTTCTGCTGTGAAGGGAAGTAGAGTGTTTACCCCAGATGTGCCTTTTAGGGTATTGATTTTGATATCCTTATTGGGAAAAAAAAAAAGGTTTAGGAAATAACCCTTAGACCTCCCACTAAACTGCATAGAATGTGTTCAGCCGTGGGCAAACTACGGCCCGAGGGCCGGATCCGGCTGTTCTATCTGGTTCTCTTGCTCTTCCCTCTGCTCCTTTACTTTGAATTTATATTAGTTCACACAAACACTCCATCCATGCTTTTGTTCCGGCCCTCCGGTCCAGTTTAAGAATCCATTGTGGCCCTCGAGTCAAAAAGTTTGCCCACCCCTGGTTTAGATGGAGGACTAGCTCCAGGAGGGACTTTCACATAAAGATGCCCAGCAAACATTCATTTACCAAACATTTGCTTTGGCATCTCCATGCCAATGGCTTCCTGCCTTTTGAAGCCTCGAATCACAACCTTCTTTTCCCCTTAGCTTCAGAATGACATATAAGCCCCAACTACCCAATGCTTCCTTTGGTCTCTATTCTTATAGCCCCAGTATATTCGTTCTTATAACAGACTTTGTACATTGTCTCCTGCTAATCTGTCTCTATTAATTTGATTTTTAGCCCAGATAGAAGAATTTAAAGATGAGAGGAAGACTACCCTTTGTTACCATAGCTGGATGTTATGATTTCTAGTTAAAGAATAAATAGAAAATATAACCTGGCAGGTGTGATAGGAAAGAATGCAGATGCTGCCTGGAGCCTGGAAACTAGTCAGTGAAACAGGTTGCAGGAGATATCTTGCTCGAGATAAGAGAAAGATGTTGTCTGCTAAGCACAAGATGGATAGATGTTTTCTTCTCTTAAGGTACATCACCGACCCAACCCCAAAATGAGTTGCAGAACTTTGGGTTGTCTGCACAAAGGCAGACCTCTAGGCCCCAATAACCAAAGACCCCAGCCAGGATGGTGCCGGGAGAAATAAGTCACATTATGAGTACTTATAGCATAACTGACCAATCCTCAAAACCCATGACTCGGAACCCCACGGCATGACTTTTGCTCCTTAAAAGACCCTAAATATAAACCACTGTGCATTCTGGTCTTTGAACATCAGCTGCCCCATTCCCACTCATTGGTACCTTTGTAATATATGCTGTCTTTCCTTTCACTGTAACCTGGTGTTAGGCACCTGATGAACAGGGTGGACATCAGGATGAACAATAATATGAACAGACTTACAGGCCTGTACCTCCACTGCTCCTGGGATCAGAAACACTGCCTCAGGCCTCGTTCTGTGAGAACAAAGAAGAAGAAAAGGGGTGAAGGTGGACTCTGAAGGTGAGAGAGAGCTTAGTGAGAGAGGGGAGTGAAAGTCTCAAACTTTCTGAGCACCTAATACAGGCCGATCACTGACAATATCATAATCACTTCTAGCATCACCCTGCCGGGTAGTTTTTATATGAGCTGAAGGTTTTGTTTTAGTTTTTTTTTTTTTTTCCCCTCAACAACCAATTCTCCAATGAGGTGTCTTACAATTCATTTCAGTTCTGATAATAACTATCTGAAGTGGGTGCAGACCCCATAGGTTCAAGGCTCAGTAACATAACTTCAGAAGCCATCACAAATGGGGTGCCTAGGTATCTCACATTTTGGCCTGGTTAACTCCAGGTTTGGAGGTTCCCATGACCCCTCATGCTTTATAATTATCTAAAAAAACCCACACAGTACTCAGAAAAGAACTTTAGTTACTATTACTGGTTTATTGTAAGTATAAAATTCAGGGATAACTAAATGGGAGAGACTGGCAGATCAAGGCATGGGGAGAGGTGTGAAACTTCCATTTTTCCCCTGAGCTCTCAGACTTCCAGAATCAACACAACGTTTTCTGAACCCTGTGTTTAGGGTTTTTATTTGAAGTATCCTTATGTTGGCATAATTGATGAAGTAATTGGCCATTGGTAATTATCTCTAGCTCCTCTCTCCTCCCAAGAGGTTAAGGGATTGGGCTGTGTGAATAAAAAAGGGGCCACATACTCAACCTGATGAGCTCAGGAATGGCCTGTGTGGGGGCCTTACAAACTCAGAAACCTGAAGTAACCGCACAGCATTGTCTGAAAATAAAACCTTCTACCTTAAAGTGAGTCATGGTGGGTCATCATGTGCTAGGCTGGTATCTTTCCTGACAAAGGTCAGTCTTTACGTTAACTGAGCCCATCCATTGACTTTTTGCATCTACAATAACATACCTTCGGAATGTCAGGGTGATTTTCTTTTTTCCAAAACCCTCACAACTCCAGAGCAGAGAGCACAAGACCCCTCCATGTTATCGTTATCATGCTAATTGTTTACTGCTAACTATCTTATAGCTACGAGTATAAAAGTAGTATGTGTTGACTGGTTTTACTTTTTATCTATTCCCAGAGAGTCTCTCTATGCCTTGCTGTTTTTTCTTCTACCTCTCCAATCTTTGACCACTGGATTTCATGTCACTCCTTTTCCTACTATAGATTGTAAAGTGTGCAGCAGATGTTCTACTGTCAAAATATACCCCTGGAAAATCATTCCATGAACCCCAACATCATGTCCTACTTCCTGTAGATCCCTTTTAAAGATGCAATTGAATTTTATCCAAGTGATACCATGTCAGGAATACAAATATGTGTTAGTTATGATTTGTATGTTATTCTCACTAGGTTGAGGCATTCACTTGAAGGAGAACAACAGTAAAAAAGGTAAATTATGATTGGGGAAAATGAACGCCTTTTGGGGAATTCCCTATGAGTTACAGTGACTGAGGGGCACGTTTCACTGTTCAAAAAATACAATTCATTTCTAATGTTTGGCCTATTCTACTAGTCTTTTTATTGGACCTATAACTCCAGTTGTCTGGATTGGTGTAATATACAAATGATATAATTAAAACTCAACTAGGTCAATATTCAGAAGCTTTTAATCTCCCTTGGCCTGAAGCCCTCCTTATGGTTCGTCTCAACCTGGAATCTCCTTTTTGGTAAACACATAGCTTTTCTCTTCATTAAATAGTCACGAGTAACCCCTTGTATCTAGATGAAGAGACATATGAACCGATCTTACGAAAAGGAGACACTCTGCATTATTATCAGGAACCTTTTAACCAGCTTATAGGGACAGATAAATTAGTGACATTTATTTTACAGGAGTGCTCTGAGCACATGAAGACTTCAAAGACCATGACTTATTTTGTCAATTGGAAAAGACATCAATGAAAGACTCTCCAACATTGTTTGAATGGACCTTATCAGGTGCCCAACCACAAATGGACATCTGTCCCTTTCTCTGACTCTTGCCTCCACCGATAGTGAACAAAGTCTTCTTGAGAATGAGAGGTCACTGACATCAGAAATCAACAGCTATCCCAAGACACTACAAGGCCTGTATAACTACAAATGGATTTTCTTTCGCTGTCTGTGAATATTAGTAATAATAATAATTACACTTGTTCTTTGGACTTTTCTCCAACATTGTATATATAGCCCAATTTTTAATAAGGACTAAAGGTGTGTATGATAACTTTTGTATTATTAATAATACTTTTTTATGTTTTCTCTTTTTGAGACAGGATAGTAAGAAGCTAGGAAAATTCCTTGGCAAGTGGAATGAGGTAACTGAGACAGATAGCTGCACAAACTGGCCAAGCAATTTACAGCCAGATACAGATACAGAAGGCCATCAGGGTGGAAAGCCTGGGGTGCCTAGTAATGGGCAAAACTGGCCTCAGGGAGACCTTTCCTTCCCTGTAATGTTGGTGATAATGAGGTTTAGACTGTCTGCCCTGGCACTGACCCATTATAGTGACCATGACTCTTAAAAGGGACATCTGGGAAAGCTGATGAAAATTCTATTGAGATCGCCCCTGAGACCTCGCTAAATCCCCACCTTTGGAAAGTAACTAACAGTGCTCAAGATAAAGAAGCCAGTGTGGGCCCTCCTTTTGGCTCTCACCGCATCTCCTTTTAGAGTGAATTTTCTTTGTTTTAATCTGTATGAGGTCCCATGCAGCTTGCAACCAGGGGAGCCATGAGCAGCAGCAGCTTGTCCTGGACTAATCCCATTGACTTGCCCCCCAAACCTTTTTACCCGTGAACTTGCAGCAGCCCCAGCTAGACTCACTTCATCCCATGTTTCTAGAGAGCCCAAACAGCCCTGCCTAGTCTCTCTGCTACTGCCTCTCTCCTAAGCCTTTCTTTGTTTCACTGTTCCAAGCTTTAAAAAACATACTTTCAATATCACCTGAACTCATGTTGTGAAATCTTTCTTGAACCTAGACAAGAACCCACAAACTGCAGTCTGGCCTTAAGCCAATCAGTTCAGGACCTGGCTGCCTTTCCGATAACATTTTGAAACTTAGAAGGAATGCTATTGCAAAGGAAAGGAATGGAATGTTTGTTTTTAAGAGAATTTAAAAGTAAGTAGTTTTTCCTAATCAGTTGGTTATTTTAAAAAATGTTTTTATTGATTTCAGAGAGAGGAAGGGAGAGGGAGATAGAGAGAGAAACATCAATGATGAGAGAGTCATACATAGATTGCCTTACTCCTGCAAGTCTCCTGTGATGGATGGAGCCGGAAACCTAGACATGTGTCCTGACTGGGAATTTAACTGTGACGTCCTGGGTCATGGGTTGATGCTCAACCACTGATCCACACTGGCTGGGCAAGTTGGTTATTTATTTACTTATTTATTTATTTTTTTTAACATTACAAGCACTTTTATATAAATTTAAATTTTTTATTTTTTAAAGTTTTATGAGTTTCCTTTTCCTCTCGTTGACCTCTCCCCAGGCACTTCCACCCACCACCATATGCATTTACCCCCCCTACTGTCTGTGTCCATTGGTTATGCTCATATGCATACATACAAGTCCTGTGGTATATCTACACATTGGTATATCTTCTTTATAGCAGCATAGTAATTGTGTGGGGTTTCTCTCCCCTATATCATTGAAGTTTTCTATCATTATTTCTTCAAGCAGTTTTTCTATTCCTTGCTCATTTCCTCTCCTTCTGTCACCCCTATTTGTGGATGTTATTTTGTTTCGTCTTGTCCCAAAGTTCCCTTAGGCTCTCCTCCTGCTTTTTAAGTTTTTTTTTTTTTTTTTCTAGAAGCTGCTCTACTTGGGTATTTTTTTCTACCTTGTCTTCTAGCTCACTGAAGTGGTCCTCTGCTTCTTCTAGTCTACTGTTGATGCTTTCTATTGAATTCTTTATAGTAGCGATGTCATTTTTCATTTCGTCTTGGTTCTTCTTCATTTCCTCTTGGTTCTTACAAATATTGTTGAATTTGTCTTCCATTCTTTTCACCCACCCTATGACCATTTCTCTGAATTCTTTCTGTGACAGGTTGCTTGCTCCATTTCGTTTACTTCCTTTTCTGGTGATGGCTGCTTTTCTGTCATATGCAGGCTGTATCTTTATCTCCCCATGATCCTCTCTTTTACGGGTGTCTTATTATGTATTTCTCTCTCTCCTGTGTTGATTTAAAGGCACAAAATACAACACAACAAGGCACAATGCACATGGCACTGAACACAAATGTACTCATAATACTAATAATTCCAAATAAAGGTGACCACCAGAGAAAAGAGAATTAGAGGATAAGAAGAAAGAAAATGAGAAAAAAAAAGAATAAAGAGAGAAAAAAGGAGTGCAAAAATAAAATTGGGAAAAGGAGAAAAAAGTAAGAGAGAAAAGAAAGGGATAAAAAAGAAGAGGGAAAAAACTATTAATATGGGGAGAAAACTGCAATAGAACAGCCACTAATTCCAACAAATGCCAGCAACAAATACCTAGAGATGAATGCAAACTACAAACAACAACTAATATCAAGCAAGGTGAGGGAAAACAGAAGCAAGAAACAAGCAAAACAAAAAGAAAGCAAAACAATCTCACAAAGAAGCATAAAAAAAAGGATATAATCCACAATCAAGCAAACAACAACAAAAGCACAGAGAGAAAAAAAAATTTTGGATAGTGAAAAAAGAGAAAGAGAGGTGTGTATGAACTTGGAGCAGGGGATTGGAAATTAGATATATAAGTAGGGTGAAATTTTAACAGGGGTTAAAAAGAAGGAATAGGGAAAATCTAAAGCAGGAATAGGGGAAGAGAAACAGGACAACAAAAGGGGAAAAGTGAGGAAGAGAGTGTTGGCATAAAGGTAAAGTGGAGATAGAGTAAAATGATGCTAAAGGAAAGATGAAAACAGAATGTACAACACTAATCCCAATATAAAATAAAGAGAAAATAAAATGACACATTTTTAAAAAAAAGGCAAAATAGTAGTAGTAATAATACTGATTGAAAATAAAAATGTAATAATTAAAAAGGTAAAATCAAGTAAGGAAAAAAATTTAGTTTCTTAAGTAAAAGATGAAAAAAATAAAAATAAAAATGTGCTGCAGTGAAGGTCATTCACTTCCAATACTGTTCTGTTTGGCACGCCTGTTTCCTAGTCAGGACAGTATTGAGGTTCCCTGCGTTCCACTGCTCCTCAGTGTTGTAGGCCACAGTCTCGATTTTCAAGCAGGCAGTACATCTTTATTTCTTATACTCCTTTATTTGTATTTACACAGGGGTCAATTTGTGATTCAACCCCTGTGTGGCAGTGTTTCTGGATTGACCTCCGGGTCTATAGGTCCTCTCTAGCTAGTACTTAGATTTTGTTTTCCCTGTGGCACTTAATAGGGTTTGGGGGAATGGGTTGCCCCAGGGCTGGTTCTCTGATGGTTATTCTCCGCTCTGATTCCCAGGTTCCACAAAAACAACTTTCCCTTGCAGTCTCTTAGAGTGTCCCCAATTGGGTGATCCTATATATTGGACTTAGTAATCAAAAGCAAGGATTTAAACAGAAAAAAAAAAAAGAGAGAAAAAAGAGCCAGCGTAATTGCATGAACTCCGGCACTGAGCGTAAGTAAGTCTGTGCAGTCTTTTTTCCCCTTGGGAGTGAGCAGCCTGCACACTTTAAAAATTTTTAGGCTGTCTTTTGCGCCCAGTTCAGCCATGGGTTGCTTTTTAGAGTTCCCTTCTGTTAGCAGCTCTGTGGACCCCCTTCCAGGTTCATGGATCACGCCAGCCCCAAGGGCTGTGGATTTTTCTGGTCACTGACTTCCCCAGGTCCTCCAGCTCTGGCAGTGCGCGTTTCTCCCTCCTGCCGGGACCAGAGACCTCACCTTATCCCAGGCAAAATCTGACCTTTCTGTGATAGAGTGCAGAGCTCCTCTGAATCTACTTGCTCGCACGACTTGGGAACCAGTGTTCTGTGGTTCGCAGCTGTTTGCTGGTTGCCGTAGTTGTAGTTTTTCGGGCTCCTGATAATATCCAGTTTCCCTTTCAAGATGGCGCTATCTCCATGTCAGATCTGGTCGCTCCGGGAGGGAACCCAGCAGCAGTGGAAGCTTCCTGGTCAGGGGAACCCTGTCTGGCCATCCCCCACAGTTTGCTGGAGTATAGCTGTCCCTCAACTCACCAACAAACACTCCCCATGCGACTGCACACTCTCCCTTTGTTCTCTCACTCACACTATCTTGCAGTCTGCCTTCCTGTCAGCAGCCATAATGTACTGTCACTATTTTTAACTGGTATGATAGTACACTTCTCACCAGGCAACACTTGGTTGTCTGGTTTCCTGGAGCACTCCTTGCTCAGGGCTTATTCCCTTACTTGGGAGGAAAGAGGAACCAAAAACAGAAAGGGGACCTAAACCATTTCTGAGCGTCTTCCTGCCTGCACAGCCAGCTCGGGGAGCAAGGTTTTGTCTTTGTGGTGACCTGCCCTTACCTTGCATCTATCCAGAGGTCTGTCAGAGTTTCTTTATCACCACAGATGACACTCTTAACAACCTTATCCTATCTAATAAAAGAGTAATATGCAAATTGACCATCACTTCAACACATAAGATGGCTACCACCATGTGGTCAAAGATGGATGCCCCTATGTGGACACAAGGTGGCCACCACAAGTTGGCAAGCAGTGGAGGGCAGTTGCGAGGGACCAGGCCTGAAAGGGAGGGCAGTTGTGGGTGATCAGGCCAGCAGGGCAGGGCAGTTGGGAGGGACCAGGCCCACAAAGGAGGGCAGCTGGGGGGGATCAAGCCTGAAGGGGAGGGCAGTTAAGGGTGACAGGCCTGCAGGGGAGGGCAGTTAGGGGTGACCAGGCCTGCAGGGGAGGGCAGTTAGGGGTGACCAGGCCTGCAGGGGAGGGCATTTAGGGGCAAACAGGCAGGCAGGGGAGCAGCTAGGCATCAATCAGGCTGGCAGGGGAGTGGTTAAGGAGTGATCATGCTGGCAGTCAGAAGCAATTAGGGGCAATCAGGAAGGCAGGCAGGCGAGCAGTTGGGAGCCAGCAGTCCTGGATTGTGAGAGGGATGTCCAACTGCCCGTTTAAGCCCTAACCTATTGGGATCGGGCCAAAACAGGCAGTCGGACATCCCTTGAGGGGTCCCAGATTGGAGAGGGGGAAGGCTGGGCTGAGGGACAAACCCCCCGGGCACGAATTTCGTGCACTAGGCCTCTAGTAAATCATAAAATTCCAAGTATTTTTGTTGCTCAGTTCTATGAACCAGGAAATAACACCAAATATCTTTCTATGATATCACATAGGGAAACTGAAGTTTTTTGAGGTGGGATCACTTGCCTAGAGTCCCACAGCCTGAATGTGGACTCAGACATGCCATGTATTGGCACATGGCATTTATGTTCCACCCTTTTCCATGTTCCCTCCTATATGAGGTAGACTGAAAGGTTAAATACTCCATTCCCCCAGTCCTTGTGATTAAGAATCCAGATGTGAATTAAACTCAGCCTCTGAGATGTACTTGTGTGTAATTTGGAAGCTGGAAAGGAGGTGGGACTCTTATTTCCGCTACTGTGTTGACTGATGGGTGGCCTCTGGCAGACACAACTAATTCTTTACCTGTGGGAGTGGGCTGTGTCAGCGTGACCTTAAAACCCAACTTCCAGTGGCAACTCTTTAACTTCCATTTCTCTAGCCCTTTCATAATTTTATAAGCACTTAATTCTTTGTGCAAAAGACTTTTCTACACAAATGTTTATGGAACGTTTATCTGAGAGCCTGTCTCTCCTTACAAGATAAATTCCACGATTGCAGGGCCCACATATTTACTGCTCTCTGTGGCGTTCCCAGGGCCTAGCCCTGACCTGAAACACCACAGATACTCAGTAAACTCTCATTAAATGGATGAGGGAAACCATATAATGGAAGCTGGTCACCCTGTATGACACTTGCAGTCAGATCATGTTCCTCATCCACACGAAGGCCTTGGTGTCAGCCTGGGAGGAGGCCACAGTCCCTTTTTATACGGGGATGTCCCAGGATCAGGTGTTTCCCCCACTTACCGTCAGGAAAGGGGGACAGGAGCCTCCTAACAGTGAGGGGTCAGACCACTCTGATTTCATTGCCAGGAAATCACAGCCCTCTCCACAACTCATCTCTTCAGGGCCTGGAAAGCAGCCCATGTTCTTCCTTTTAACACAGATCCCTGACTTGGCAGACATTCTGGATTCTCCATCCCAGGTAGCCTTTCTACCAAGGCAGGAGGGTGCTCACCCTCACCTCAAGAAAATTAGGGGATTACTCCCTATCCCGAAAGGTCCTTGGTGTGAGTACAGCTGCCTATGGCCCCTAAAGACATCTCACCAGCCCACGGTGTCCTGGGGAACAAGGGGACTTCCTCAGGAGGATGGGAAAGAAGAACCCAGGATCTGGGCTTGCTTCCATCTCAGAGGTGCTGAGGGTCCCACGGGGCCTCCCCTCCCCTAACAGAGGAACCCACAGAGTCCCCTGGTTGACACTCCATCTGGAGCTGCTCCAGAACCTGGGCCCTGTGGGGAGGCCTAGAGCAGATGACAGACAGGGACACAGGGGACTGGATGCAACATCCCAATACTGTGATGGGAAACACAGAGTGTATTTCGGGGATCAATGATCCAGGCCAGCACCCTCTCCCAAAAGAGCCCTCACCATGCCATGGCTTTGAAAACCTGGACCAGCACATCCTCCTAAAACAGCATATCCACCAGAGGGGACAGCTTTCTGGACACTGGACTCATAATACTCTGGACAAAGCCAGTCCTTTCACTGGGCCCAGCCTGCCCTGGGATGCAGTCAGGAGGTATGAGACACATAGGGTCCGGGCCCTGGATGCTGGCTCTTTGTCTAGAGATCAGAGCTCACCTCTGTCCAGGGCTCACAGGGAGCTCCCACCTTTAGGAGCCTGGTCAGCATTCCTAGTGCAGTACCTGACAGTGCCTGCAGGTCTCCTTTTGCCTTCTAGGGGGCGATATTGAGACGCACCTACAAAACACAGGAAATGCACACTTGACCTGGGCTTTGGTTAAGGAGGTGCAGAAGCAGACCTATTTCCATGTCCTGACTAGCAGATTTTTCCGAGCCCCTCTGTCATGCCTGCACTGTCCCACCTGCTCTTTCCAGAAACTGTGAATGAAAAAGGGTCTTTGCCAGAAACCTGATAAGCCCAGGGGGCCCCATGGCAGGCCTGACAAGCTCAGTGACGCACAGTGTGGTCTGATCACAAATGCCTAACTGGGCAGGTGATGGCAGGTAGTCATGTCACAGGCCCACAGCTTCCTTAGCAAATGTCAGACTTTACGTTAAGTGAGCCCTTTCCCTGTTCTTATGCATCATGGATAACATACCTTTGACATCACATACCTCTAGCAAATTTTCTTTGCTAGACCCATGGAAGGCAGAGCCTGTGGCGCTTGAATACAAGACCACATGCACAGCCTCTGTACCTGCTGTAAATGTTAACTATCCTCCACCCTCCAAAGTGAAAATGATACATGTTTCTCCATTCTGCTTTTTATTTATTTCTAGAGATCTCCCTGCTCTCCTTTCCCTCACTTTCCAATAGATTTCATGCAACTTTTTTCATCTTCTCCTTTGATTATAATGTATAAAATAAGCTACAAAACTGCTGTTCTCAGGATCTGAGATCTTGCCTGCAGTCATATGACATCAATTCAGCTAAAATATTCAAAGAAATCCTCCACAGGTTTCAACATTTCTTACCTTGACAGGGTCTAAGGCAGGGGTGGGCAAACTTTTTGACTCGAGGGCCACAATGTGTTCTTAAACTGGACCGGAGGGCCAGAACAAAAGCATGGATGGAGTGTTTGTGTGTACTAATATAAATCCAAAGTAAACATCATTACATAAAAGGGTACGGTCTTTTTTTAAAAATTTCAATAGTTTTATTCATTTCAAACATTTTAACAAGAAGAATGTAAACACTAATTATTATAATTTGAAACTTCAAAAAATGGAGGAATTATAGCACAATAACATACCTTATATTGAAGATGGCAAAGGCAAAATAAAATTGCCTAACAAAGGAAAGGTACAAAAGCCTTTCAAATTAAACTTAAATATAATAAAATAATTTAAAACTAAAACAAATAGAAAAGAACAAAATGTGTAAACAGTAAATTAAACATTTTCTTTAGTGCAACTTCCAAATTATGCCCGGGACGTAGATGTAGATGGCAATGCAGACTAGGTTGAAAGGTTTTTGGTCTTTAAAACGTCAACTTCAGTGGGAACAGTGTTGTTGGTCTCCTTTTTTAGCTAATGCATCAAAGTCTGGAGTTAGTTTTGTTGTGGCTATTCTCAGGATAGATCTGAGGTGTTCGTCAGTTAAGCTGGATCTGTGAGGGGCTTTGTTGATGTTCATGACGCTAAATGTCTGCTCACAAACATAGGTTGACCCAAACAGCACCAGTATCTTCTGTGCCATCCTCCGGATGTTTGGAAAAGTGGCTTCATTAAGTGAAGCATAAAAGTCTCTTAGTTCAAGAGAGCTGAATTTCTCCTTTAGGACAAAGTCAGACTGAAGATCGATGAGTTCCAGTTGCACCTCTTCTGATGCTGTTTCAGGGTTTTGTGACAAAGGACAGGCCACCAGTTGAAGTGACTGGTCAATTTTTTCAACATCAGAAAACTGACAACAGAATTCTGCATGCAGGTCATCCAGTGATTTGCTGTATTTCTTCACGTTTTGGATGGTCTCCTTCTGTGTGGCTAGTGTGGCAAAATGAGTGAAGACTTTGTCTGAAATTTGTCTGGAAAAGAAAATCAGCTTCAATTTAAAGGCTTTCACATTAGTGTACATGTCATGTACATACTGATCTTTTCCCTGTAGCTTCACATTTAGCTCATTCAAATGTGAAAATATATCTACAGCAAATGCAAAGTCACACAGCCAATTCTTGTCACTCAGCTCAGTAAATTCGTCAGACTTCCCCTTTAATTTCAAAAATGCACCAATCTCTTCTTTGAGCTCCCACACTCATTGGAAAACTTTGCCCAAACTCAACCAGCAGACACGAGAGTGGTAAAGTAAGTCGTGGTGATCTGCATCAGTTTCCTCAAGAAACTTAATAAACTGACGGTGCTGAAGTCCCTTTGCTCAAATGAAATTAATAAGCTTTATGACTGGATTAACAACATGATTAAGTTGTAATATAGACTTGCACAATGATTCCTGGTGAATAATACAGTGAAGAAAAATAACATCTTGGTTAGGGTTCTCCTCTTTCACTTTATCCTAAATTCTTTTTAGCAGTCCAACATTTTTTCCAGTTAAATTTGGAGATCCATCTGTCATGACATTAGCAAGTTTACTCCATGGTAGCTTCATTTTCTCGATGACAGTAGACACCCGGTCATACAAGTCCTCTCCCCGTGTTTTTCCTTTCAGTGGCTCTATGGCTAAAACCTCCTCCGTAATTTCAAAATTGTCACTAATCCCTCGGATAAAAATTAAGAGCTGAGCAGTGTCCTTTACGTCATTACTTTCATCCAATGCTAGTGAATAAAACTTAAAGAACTCCGCCTTACTATTTAACTTGCTGGCCAAGTCTTCATCAATCAGTTCCACTCGACGAGTCACTGTCCTGCGCGATAAGCTGAGTTTTTCAAACTTGCCTTTGCTTTCTGGACACAAGAGACCTGCTGTCTCTATCATACATTCTTTCAAAAACTCGCCTTCAGAGAGAGGTTTGCTAGCTTTTGCTAATTTGAATGATAGCATAAAACTTGCTTTGGTAGTTGTCTCTTGAATTGCAGTTTGTCTGTGAAAGACATTTTGCTGAGCCTGTAATTTAGCCATCAACCTCTGTGCAGTAGCCTCCTGTTCTTGAGGTGACTGCTTGCTAGCATAGTTGCCATGCTTTGTGGCAAAGTGACGGCTGAGATTGGACTCTTTGAAGACTGCAAGTGTTTCCTGGCATATCAGACATACTGGCATTGGTCGGACTTCGGTGAAAAAATATTTTGTTGTCCACTCCCTCTTAAACACTCGGCATTCACTTTCCACTTTCCTTTTCTTTGGTCCACTCATGTTTAATATTGGGCTAAAACCAACAGTACTGTTCTCTTATTAAATTCTTTACTAAAATAAGACAGTAAAGTATAAAAACAAGTGATTAAATTTGCTCTACTATAACATTTTTGGTCTTCTAAAATATGTGTATATATAACAAAATCATCTGAAAAAGTTCAGACATGGGACAGAGGCACACCCTGACCACAGAGAACAACCCCTTTCCTCCATAGGAAACCTGTGTATCTTTCACACAGGCCCTTTGTTTATGGTAACACACATAGCTGCACATTGCTGTGTCTTCCAGACGCACTTGTATGGGAGGTGCTAGGGCAGTGCAAAACATGGGTAACCAGTAGTTACCACTAGCACTTCCGTTACTGGCAAAAAACAGCCGCAGTGCACATAGTGTGAAAGAGCCCATTATCAATGTCAGATTGCATCCACTGGACTCTATAAAAACAACCAAGTGCCAGTTTTAAATGCCCAGTGCAACAGTTTTTCTTATTAAAAGCTGGAAATGGCAGGATATTTATATATATACCCCTACTGTGACAGCCTGGCAGAGCATTACAAAGGAGAAAACCCAGCATCTGGTGATGTCCATAAGTACAAGACTTCAGGCTGTCATTACCAGGAAAGGGTTTCATCCAAGTATTAGATATGAACATTTGATTTTCAGTTTTTCATTTGTCCAATTACTTCTGAAACCCTGAAATTAAGCGATTTTGTAATAAAATCTTTAGTTCATCACATTTCTATACAATATTTTTGTTCAACCCACTGAATTAGGGTTCGTTCACACTAGCCATGCTGCCGTTGCAGTGTGGTGCAGTACTGCAATGCAGCGCAGCTAGGGTTAATGCAGGGTACACAGGTTTCCATCATGTTTGCGTTGATGCTAATGTGCAGTGGTGCATGTTAACACAAATACCCTGTAGCACGCATTTTGACAGGAGCAAGGAGGAGAAGCAAACGCAGCGCAAAATGCATTTGTTTTGCTGCTAACACATGCGGTTAGTGGCCACGATAGCGTTACTGATACCGCATCCGTATCAGCAAAAAAAATGCAGCTGCAGCATGGCTAGTGTGACATGTCCTCTGTGTGTCTTTTTCCCTGCTGCACGCGTCTGCAGTGGGAAAAAAAACTGCAGTGGATACAAGCCCTAAAAGCTGAAAGTCTTTGTTGTTTTATTAACAAGTCATTGTGATGTACAGAATGTGGGAACAGGAAAAAATTGTGTTTGAGTAGAGCTCTTAATTTTACCTCAGAAAGGCTCTGATACTGTGCTCTCCAGGGGCGTGTCTCCCTACATCACCACGATAACGTGTCTACGCATTCCCAGGGTGATGTCGGGAGACGTGTCCGCGGGCATTACAAGGAGCCTCTGGAAGATTGAGAGGTTGTTCCTTCAACTGAATGGGAGGATATAAATCCACCCACTCTGAAGAAGGAGCTGCGGCCGTGTTTCCCAACTTTGCCATGTTAACACTGCTGCTGGTGAAGGAGTGGAGGGGAGAGCAAGAGAACCCTCTGCTCTTTCGGCCCCACGGGCCGTAGTTTGCCCACGGCTGGTCTAAGGGCAGCTGCTCTTTCAAGGATCTCTATGTTGCTTCCAACTCATAACTGGAACTACATATGGGTAAGGCAAGGTGACCTCAAAAAAGTCTGCCAGGCAGAGGACAGAGGCTGCCCGAATAGTCAGGGAGGACATGGACAGGGTCAACCAACAAAGAGAGGGAGGGTCTCCTTGAAAACATTCCCCCAGGACCTTGGAGCCCAAAGCCACCTGAGCTCCCACAGTCCTTGCTTCGCAAGTTACACTTCACACCTGGAAACTGAATGTCCTCCTGATACCCGTGGTGATGGGGTCTCTGTCACTGGAAAATGGTCAGGCTGGTGACAACCTGAGATAGAGGGAGGGTCCCCTCTGCAGTCATCACCTAGCTTGACCCCTTCTCACCGCCAGTCCCCTCTGTGGCCTTCCTTCCTGGAGGAAATCCCATCTTCCCAGCACATTTGAGAACACAGGGAAGACCCAGTGCCCAGCTGGGTTTCTGTGTCACAACCAGAAATAATCCAGTGCACACCTGCCGAGTCAGATTCTGCATTTTAAGAGGATCTGGAGACCCTCCCTGTGCACAGGAGAGGGTCAGGCCCCTCCCTATCCCACCTTTAAGATCATAGGGTCTCATCCTGGCTTCCATGCAAGCTGGGCAGCTGCTGAAGCAGCCTTTCTAAAATGTAACCTGGGCTTACAATGTAGAGCTGGGGCATGCCTGTGACAATATTCCTGAGGGGGGCCCAGACCTCTTACTCTGAAGGGAAAAATCAAATGTACACTGATAGGGAGCTGTGGAGAATGACCAGGAACTGGACGCCCCAGGCCAGTGCTTTTGTGGGCACGTTTCTGTGCATATGTGTGTTTGTATGTGTGTGTGTTGTCAGAGGCTTCAGCAGTTTCCAGGAAACCAAAATATAGAGTAAAGGTAAACTGAAAGGGGTAAGAGGGTTGGCAAAAATGAGGGGAGGTAGAGGGAGGGTCCTGGGCCCTGACCCCGCCCTGGCCCACATGACCAGGGAGGTTATCTTGCCCCAGGAGGAGGCTCAGCACAAAGGAAGGAGGGACAGCACATCCCACCGGTCTGGACAGAGGTGCCTGGGAGACTTACTGGACCTCGAGCTCTTCTCTCAGAGGGAGGGACAGAGCAGGCAGCAGTCACCATGGAGTTCCCTGCAGCCTCTGCCCACAGAGGACATATCCCCTGGCTGGGGCTCCTGCTCGCTGTTAAGGAGGGAACAATCCCTGGGAATGGAAGGGAGGTTGGGAGTCCGATAGTGGAAAGAACTCCTGAGGAGGACAGCACTCTGGAAGGGAGGAAAGGCTTCTCTTTGGCCCTGAGTGAAAGGACAGGGGCGCACAGTAGGATGAGACAGGGGGCTCAGCAACAGGAAAATCTCATGATGTGGAAGTGGTGAGGGGCAGGAAAACAACAATTGCGTTTCATTTGCTAAGTTATTCATCACTGAGTTTTGAATTTTGACAACTGACCACAGTAATAACAATTTATTTCAGGTGATAGCACAAACATTTTAACCAGGGGTGCTAAACATTGTCCTCACTAACAACTACAAATATGGGAAAATACAACATGGGACATGGTCAATATCATGGGAATACTCATTCATGCACCCTCAGGTGTTTGCAGCCTATTGCAGGCACTGGGGGGCTCAAGATCACAAAATCCCCTGCTCACTTGCAGATCACAGTGTATTGGAGAAAATAGACAAGAAGAGATCTACTTGTGACATCAGGTACCCACAAGTGCCCTGAAACGCACAGAGCAGAGTCAGGTCAGAGAGTGAAGACAGAGGGTCTTTAGAGGATGTGGTCAGGGAAGGTCTTCCAAGAAGGCCGCTGAGTGTCAACAGGGATCTGAGGGCAGTAAGGAGGACAGCTATACAGACAGCTGGGAAAGAGAATTTAAAATGAAAAGCATAGGTTCTGAGGTGCTGAAGCAATGGTGGCCATGTTGCTGACCTTGACCAAGGAGATGCACACACGAACTCACATACAGACCAAGGCTGAGAGATGAAGAGAAATGCCTCATCTCTCCATCCCAATACATAGATCAAAATACTGATCAATTTCTCTCTTCCCTTCTAGTCTTCCTCTTAGCCTCTGGATCCCGGGCACCACTGCGTGTTTTGGTATTGTCCCAACCCGTGTTGTTGAAGGGCAGGATGTGATTCTACTTACCGAAAATACGCCTTATGAAGTTCGAGGCTTTTTGTGGTACAGAGGAATAGAGATTAAGCGCTCTAATTTAATTGGGTATATTGCATGGCATTTAAGTCAATTTATGCCAGGGCCCGAATACAGTGGTCGAGAGACAGCATACCTTGACGGATCCCTGCTCATAAGAAAAGTCACTCCGAGGGACCTTGGAATCTACCTAGTAGTAGCCGTCCTTCCCAATTCAAAACAAGCAATAGGATTTGGACGGCTCAATGGTTACGGTGAGTGATTGTTCTCTGACCTCTACGTGTCGGGGGGCGGAGGTGAATTCTACTTCACACACAGGACTGCCATCCCTGGACTCTCCTCTATCCCCCTCTGCATCGTGTCCCAATCTGGGTTTGGGCATTTAGTGCAGGACACACACAGTGGACACAAACTTCCTAAGGTCAGAGTTCCCTCCCCAGATTCCAGCTCCACAGACATTCACCACAGAGAGGATCAATTTGATGGGAGTGAGTCAGCAGATGGAGACCAGTCTCAGTCCAGGTTCCTGGACCCTTTTCCCTGATCATGACCCTGAGATAGACCTGCAGGGCTCTGTAAGGACCTGGCCTGAGGGGGTCCCGGGTTCTTCACAGAGAAGCTCAGCTTGGGCAGCCCCTCTCCAGGCCCCTGTCACATGTCCTGCCTCCAGAGACCCTGGGGAGCCTGTGTCTGGTTGGGTTTTGGCTCCTGGGAAGGGCTGAGGGAGAGCAACAGTTTCCCATGTGCCAGAGTCACAAGGCTCTTGTGCTGGTCACCAGTTGGGGCTCAACCCTAAGAGTCCATAGAAAGGTTAGTGTCCCAAGGGAGGAGCAGGAGTAAAGATTCCCCTGGCAGCTGCTCATCCACCAGGGATCAGCCCAGGACATTCTCTCGTGAAGTCCATCAATAACAAATGCCTCTTATTTGAGCAGTTTTCCTTCCCAATATTTATGTCAGATACTGTGAATATTTTATGAGTAGTACATTGTCAGTCTGGCAGTCAAATATTCATTTTACTTCTCTGAGGGGAAAGTGAGGCAGAAGGAGAAACAGTCCCTAAGCAGAGTCACGAACACCATGAGAAATTGATCTGAGTCACTTGAGGTCTATCTGCAGCCATAGCCCCATCTTTTCCTCCAATCCCAGTGGCCTTATGAGATGTCTTTGGATCCCTAGATCAATCATTGGTTCATATCCTTCCTTCTTAGGGGTCTTCAGTTCAGAGGGGTAGATATGGTCTGGGGCGTGATGGCAAATTTAGAATTAATTAATTTTTATTGTGGAACCAAATTACCCTCATAAGAATCAGATTCAGGGCTGAGATCTTTGAGGCAGGAGCATGGCCCCAGTTCTCAAGCCCACACTCAATCATTCTCACCCTCTATTTCTTCACAGGGCCAGTGTGTATGCCCACACTCCCAGCCAGGAACACCACAGTCACAGAGAATGAGGATGCTGTGGTCCTGACTTGCTACACAAATGCGGACTTCACCGACTGGTTATACAATGCTAAGAGTCTGCAGCTCGGGGAGAGGATGAAGCTGTCCTGGGACCACAGAACCCTCACCATAGACCCTGTCAGGAGAGAGGATGCTGGGAACTACCAGTGTAAAGTCTCCACCCTCATCACCTCCATTGAAAGTGTGCCTGTACAGTTAGAAGTCAAGTACTAGTGATCCTCCTCCCTTCCCCTATGTTCTTAAACTAAAAATAAATGAATAAATAAATAAATAAATAAATAAATAAATAAATAAATAAAAGTACCTATTAGGTTTCTTGTGGTGGTGGATATTGCTTAGAAGACTTGCTATGAATCAATAAATACTAAAAAATGTGAGCTGGCATTGTCATTATTGTTGATGTAAGGTAACATATCACAGTGGATCCCATCTCTGGTTGGTCCCATTTGCACCATCTCCACAATGTCCACAATGAAGGGAACACCATGTGCTTCACTGGAATCTGAGCTCTCTCCCATTTCCAGGGAGACATGTGGAGGGTGTCTGGACACTTGTGATGATGGGAATAGACAAGAGAACACCTATGTGAGATGCAACAGTGACCTTTGTCTTCCCCCAAATTACTAATGCTCTCTGGAGTATTCTTATGTTTATGGCAATAGACTTATTTGCATAAGTTCAGTAGCACCCTGTCCTTTTTTTTTTTTTTAAAGAAATATTTATTCAGATTATTACAATTGTTTCTCCTTTTTCACTCCATAACTCCCCTCCACCCGGTTCCCACCCCACCTTCTGCCCTTACCTCCACGCCACTGTCCTCATCTATAGGTGTATGATTTTTGTCCAGTCTCTTCCTGAACCCCTCCATATCCCTTTCCCCCTGAGAATTATCAGTCCACTCCCTTTCTATGCCCCTGATTCTATTATATTCACCAGATTATTCTGTTCCTCAGGTTTTTAATTCACTTGATTTTTAGGTTCACTTGTTGATAGATATGTATTTGTTGTTCATAATTTTTCTCTTAACTTTTTTCTTCTTCCTCTTCTTTAAGAATACCTTTCAGCATTTCATATAATACTGGTTTGGTGGTGATGAACTCCATTAGCTTTTTCTTATCTGTGAAGCTCTTTATCTGCCCTTCAATTCTGAATGATAGCTTTGCTGGGTAGAGTAATCTTGGTTGTAGGTTCTTGCTATTCATCACTTGGAAAATTTCTTGCCATTCCCATCTGGCCTGCATAGTTTCTGTTGAGAAATAAGCTGACAATCGTATGGGTGCTCCCTTGTAGGTAATTAACTCTTTTTCTCTCGCTGCTTTTAAGATTCTCTCTTTGTCTTTTGCTCTTGGCATTTTAATTATGATGTGTCTTGGTGTGGTCCTCTTTGGATTACTCTTTTTTGGGGTACTGTGCACTTCCTGGACTTGTAAGTCTATTTCTTTCACCAGGTGGGGGAAGTTTTCAGCCATTATTTCTTCAAATAGGTTTTCAGTATCTTGCTCTCTCTCTTCTTCTGGCACCCCCAAAATTCTGATGTTGGTACGCTTGAAGTTGTCCCAGAGGCTTCTTACACGATCTTCAACTTTTTGGATTTTTTTTCTTTTTGCTTTTTCAGTTGAGTGATTTTTGCTTCTTTGTATTTTAATTATTTGACTTGATTCTTGTGTTCCACTAGTCTGTTGTTGGGTCTCTGTATAATATTTTTTATTTCAGTCAGTGTATGTTTAATTTCTAGTTGTTTCTTTTTCATATCTTTGAGGGTCTCATTATATTTATCGGCCTTTCCTAGTATATTCTTGAAAAGCCTTATAACCGTGGTTTTGAATTCTATATCCAGTCATTTGTTTTCCTCCATTTCTTTCGTTTGTGATCTGTTTCTTTGATGCTGCATTTTCACTGCTTCCCTGAGAAGGCAGGGTAGATTTGTGAGCTAGGTTTCCTATATGGCCCAGTTGGTCGGCCTCCCCAGTTAACCTGAGGTGGATACTCTTGGTGCACCCCTTTGTGGACTGTGTGTACAGCCTTGTTGTAGTTTAGTCTTGATTGTTGTTGGTATCACTGGGAGGAATTGACCTCTAGGCCAGTTGGCTGTAAGGATCAGCTGTGTCTACTCTGGGAGAAGTTCAGTGCTGAAGAGAGCCTTATAGGATTAGACTTGCCAAATTGCAATAGCCTCTGTGCTCAGCTTGGATGGGGTGGAGTCTCAGGGTGGAGCAGACTGTCTTGGCTTCCAGTCAGCCTTGCCCTTGCGAGTGCGCGCCTCCAGACCTCTGCCTTCCCGGCTCCCAAGTCTCCGCCCGAGAGTCCAGATTCCCCCCACAAGAGCGTGGATCCCCAGGGGCTCGCCTGTAACTGGGGTTCAGTGCAGTCAGAACTGGGGCTCAGTGCAGTCAGGAGCTTCTGACTCCCTTCCACTAGGGAAAGCCTGTGGCAACCTCCGCAGCCTTTGTGCACACTGGTGTGCGCTCCTCCAGAACCCTGCCCGCTGGGGCTCCCCCGGGTCTCCCCCGGGTCTCCCCCGGGTCTCCGAGTCTCCGGGTGCCTTTCTCTCTACCTGACAGTCCAGACTCCCCCTGTATGAGCCTGGGTCCACAGGGTTTCGCCCGGGACTGGGGTTCAGTGCAGTCAGAACTGGGGTTCAGTGCGGTCGGGGCCTTCCTTCCCCCTTCCAAAAGAAAAAGTCAGCCAGGCTCTCAGCTGCCCTTCCTTTCTGCGTGCACAAAGACCCTTTGCCATACCTCCAATTCTCTGTGAGCTTTTCTCTTTCTTTCTAGTTGTAGAATTTCCACTCAGCCAGCTTTCCTGTGGTTTTGGATAGTGCCTGTTCTGTCTTTTAGTTGTAGTTTTGAAATTATTGTGCGAGGCAGCAGTTTAGGTGCTTACCTATGCCGCCATCTTGGTTTCTCCAGCACCCTGTCCTTTTGTTGATAGAATAGATTTGGAAACGTTGGTGATATAAGCAAGGCTTAGCAAATGTCCTAGTTCAAACAGAATTATAAACGACCTCACCTTTTATGGAGCTAATTTTGACCTGATGAAGACTAGTAATCTGTTTGAGAGGAGGGCATCACTCAAAACTAGAGAGACTGCAGGTGAAGTGTTAGGGTGAGGCCACCTAACCTCAAGAGGCTGTTAAATCTCCCATCTCAGGTTTCATAGAGAAACCTGCATCAGAGCAAACTATAAGGTGAATGTCAGTTTCTCTGCACTTAGGTCATTAATCAGGTCAAATTGAATAACACCAGCCATATATGGGATAGGATCAAAATACTCTTCTTCCTTGGAGATGACGTTTGATCAAAGGGAAGGTGACTGTAGAGAGAAATGTAATGTCTCCATGGAAAACTCCAGAAGCACAGCCTTCTGGGAGATCAGATGCTATCTATGTTCACTCTCTCAGCTATTTTGCATCTATTTATAAATGGCTGGGAACTTGCACTTCTTCATAAATTGCAGGAACTGATGACGATGCAAATTGGGTCTTGGATGAAAGGAATTAGTTGTGTTTCCCTCCGCTGTGCAGAAAGTAGCTGTGTTATGAACCAGAAGCCTCATTATTCCCTCAGAGTCTCTAACTTTTCTTCCTGACTATACCTCTTACCCCTATTTTTTGAGAGCATTTCCTTTAGAAATGTAACTGCAATTTGTAATTGCAGATTCTTTCTCTGTCCTTTTGAAATATACCTAAGTCTCCTTAAAAGCTTCTTGCCTCCTGGCTGGAGTGGCTCAGTGGTGGAGCATCAACTCAGGAACCAGGAGTTCATGGTTCAATTCCCAGTCTGGGCACATGCCTGGGTTTCAGGCTTGATTCCCAGTCAGAGTGTGCAGAAAGCAGCTAATCAATGATTCTCTTTCATCATTGCTGTTTCTATGTCTCTCCCCTTCTCCCTTCCTCTCTCTGAAATCAATAAAAGTGTATTCAAAAAAAGCACAACTTCTTGCCAGTGATATGATTCATAGAATATCTGTCTAGAGCAGCCTTGGACAAACTACGGCCCGCGGGCCAGATCCCGCTGTTCTATCTGGTTCTCTTGCTGTCCCCTCCGCTCCTTACTTTGAATTTATATTAGTTCACACAAACACTCCATCCATGCTTTTGTTCCTGCCCTCCAGTCCAGTTTAAGAACTCTTTGTGGCCCTTGAGTCAAAAAGTTTGCCCACCCCTGGCCTAGAGGGTTGGGGGTCCATTCTGTTAAAATTAATTTCTCCTGTTTTCTGTGTCTCCGTCTCTGAGGAAGGGTAGGAGCCTAACTTGGGTGGGAACATATGAAACCAAGATGTAAAAAACCTGCTTACACTCAGCAGTGTGGCCAAGTTGGTTGGCACTTTGTCCTGAACATCTAAAGTTTGCAAGTTCAATCCTCGGTCAAGGTATTTATGGGAGGCAATAAATATAATGAAAACTCTCCTGTCAGGATTTCATGAGTTTTATTTATCTTTTGTGTCAATCCAATTAGCAATCACAGATGCCTATGATTCCTTCTCCTGTCCTTAAAATCTCTCCAGTCTTTTATTTCAGTGGTGTTGAGGTCAGTCTCACTGCCCTATTGCATGGTCTTGAATAAGGACTTTCTTGCCTCCCTAAATTTGTCTGGCTCAAGTTTTACTTTGACATCATCCACCTATAATTAGCGGAACAAGTCATCTTACACTGTTAATCCTTACCATATTTTCCCATTTCTTTCCTTATGTGGCTACAATCCTCCAAATAAATGTTTCCTACTTTTCTTCCTCTCTTCTGAGGTGGGGTTCACAGCAGGACATAGCCTGACTTCCCAGATCTTTCCCAGGTTGCCTGTGAGTGGCCTTTGCACCAGATCTGAGAACACGTGACCTAACCATCAAAAGTGTTCTCGTTCCACAGTCATTTTCACTGCACCTTTGAAGAACAATAAAACAGAGAATTAAACAAATATTCAGTGATAAAAGAACAACTCCAGTAAACATGCACGTCCCTATGATGTCAGTCACCTGCAGGCTTACACTGGACGACTCTGTTTCCAGCCCTCCATGATCCAGAGCTCAGGCCAGACATCAGGGTCCTCATTCTTTGTCTCTTTTTTATTGTTGTTGCTTTGCAAACTCTATATTCCTGGCCTTAGAGAATCAACAAGCAGAACCTGGGAAATGGAAATAAATCTCTCTTCTGGTTCTGTTTTGTTTCCTGCTTATTGTGGCTTCTGGGGTATTTGCTGGGAAGTTTTGGAGACCTTACCAAAGTTGGATTGTGGGTAAGCAGAAGGGAGCATAGGAAGGGGTCATGGAGGGATGGGGTTTGTTCAGAGTCAGGATGAGAAATTGTAAAGCTTGGGAGGTTTTGGGGTATGAGGCATTTTATGAGTTCAATGTCATGTAGGGTTGTAATGTAGGAAGGCTCTGTATGTGTGGCGTTAGGTTGGGCTGAGGAACACAAGAGGGGCTGATCTACCTGTTGAGAAAGCAGCCACTGGAGCTGGTGCAGTGGTATTGGGGTGCCATTACCCCAGAGCTAGATGGATGTGAGGGATGAGAAATGGGGTTCAGAGAAAGAATAACGTCTTGAAGGCTTAGATTAGTGCCCTGACACTGGGACAAGTGGGACACTAGATGTACAGGCTGGCAGGGTAGATGGTTCAGAAAATAGGGACAAGAAAGAGAAGGAGACAGAATTCAGATTGGTGGTTTTGAGGAATAGGCGCTGGGGTATGGGAGCAACCTCTCACTGGGTACAGAGTTTTATTTGGGGTGATGAAAATGTTTTAGTACTAGGTAACGTGGTGGCTGAACAGCATTGTGGCTATACTGCCGGTGAAATGTTCACTTTAAAAGGATTAATATCTTGTTATAAGAATTTTATCTCATAAAAATCATTATGCTTACTGAAAGAAGCCAGACAAAGAAGAGAGCATACGATGTAATTCCATGTATGTAACATTCTAGAAAATGCAAACTATTCTATCAAGAAAGACAGGCTGAGTGATTGCCTGATGACTGTGGGGTTGGGTGCAGAGAGAGGGAGTCCAAAAGCACATGAGAAACTTTTGCGTGACAGGAAGTGTGTATGCGTGTCAGCACTCACCAGATTATACATTTTACATATGTGTGGTTTATCGCCTGTCACTTATTCCACAGTCAAGCTGTAATCAAGGCTTGATGTCATGAATCGCTTGTGTAGTTTGGAGGGAAGAACCCCTTTATTCTGTTATTGTTGTTCCCAAGTGGGCCGACACTGGATGTGCAATAATGACAACAACTGGCCTTTCTCCAGCACACACTGTGTACTGGGCACTTCAGGTCTATTAGCTCATTTAATCACCCAAATGAGTCAGGTTAACTCATTTACTTTCCTCGACTTTCCCACCTTCTGGCCTTTGCACCTGCTGTGCCCTCTGCCTGGACCTCTTACTCCTGCCCCCCACCCACCCCCTGTCAGCTCTAGGTTAACCTGGGCTCTCACTCTATTAGATGCTGCTCTTCAGGAAAGTCTCCCTGGTCCCTCAGTCTAGGTCAGAATCCCAGTTATGTGAGGACATGACGCTCCATATTTCACCCTTTCAACCATGATCACATGTGTAACTTCTTTACTCATGTATGAAAGAAGACCATCCTTCTGCTCACCATCTTCTGACACTGCTCTGAGCAATGGGGGTGCAGGTGTGAGACAGAACAGACAAAATCCCAGGCCTCAAGGACATGGCATGCTTTTGGGGGAGTCTCCCAGTAACCCACATAGCAACAACAGTAATAATGTGATAGCACGTTAGAGTGAAATAAGGCATGTGTGGGGTGTTTTTATTTCTTTCCATTTAAAAATGTTGGAGCAGCAAAAAGGAGGCAAGCTTGTTGGAGGAGACAGAGCTGGAGATGAGAGGACATGAAGTCAGAGAGGGCGGGGCCATAGCCAGAAGTCTGGTTTCCCTCTGAGTGATCTGAGGAGCCTCTGCAGGGCTCAGAGCCCCAGTGGGCGTGAGTGATCTGTGTTTAGTGAAGGCATCCAAAATTTAGCCTTTATGAAGTTCCTATTTTGGGATATTGATTTAAAGTTTTTAAGAAACAAAACTCAGAAAGGACTTTTGACCACTTCCCCTCCACCCCTCCACATTCCTGCCATAGATTCAGACAGAAAAACTTGTTCAAGAAAGGAATCAGGATGCTCACCTTACTTTCCTCAGCACCTGTGTGGCTGCTGGGTGGAGGGCAGGGAGCCCAGTGAGAAGGCAAGAGCAGTCATCCAGGTGACGGTGAGGGTGGTCAGACAAACGTGGGAAGAAGGGGTCAGTTTCTATATTTGTTGAAAGGATGAAATCAAAGGATTTGCTGAAAGATTGAATGTGTGGTGTGGGAGACAGAGAAAGAGATCCAGGAAAATTCTGGAGGAGCACATTGAGGTTATAAGTTTGGCGGGGATCAAGGATCTTAGGGCATCTTGAAGTGCCTTTTAGATATTAGTTGTCAAATAAATGGTTAGAAATCAGCACTAATGTCCAGTTTGTCTCTCTCATCCACTCTTGTGCCTCTAGGGCCCTGGATAGTGATGGGTAGGTACATAGTAAGAGTCCATTACATATTCCAAGAATCGACAAATGAACGAATAGATCCTATCCTGGACACTCATACACAATATCTCTTAGTGACTGAAAAAATACAGAGATGCCATAAAGTTACCATGCCTGCAGGGGCCCTTATGAACCCATTTGTTTTTGTAAGTCACATCAGGACCTTTCTCCAGCATTCATGCTGTACGCATTTTGGAACTAAATTAAGTTAAACATGAAAGTGCATGGGTGATATTGAAGCCTAGATGGCAACCCTCCGCGAGACTCCTGCCCCCAATTCCTCAACAATAGAGACGTGACTGGAGTCCTTCAGGCAGGCATGAAGCTCACGTTCTAATCAAAATTAGGGACATGTACAAGCACAACAAAGGAACCGCTTAAGCAGTGAGTAGTGATGGCGTAAACACTAATCTGAGATATGAGTCAGGGTCTCAGGACTCCTCGTTCTTCCTGAACAGCTGTGGGTGATGTGAGTGTGTCAAGTTGCTCTCCAGGAATTAAGAAATTTTTTATTAGCAGATTCCAATGAATCTTTTAGTTCTTTTTCTAATGAAAAGTCAAAAGTGGACACATTTAGACTGAAAGAGCAATGTTGCAGTATTTTTATGTTTTGTTTTGTTTTGGTAATGAGTTAGGTACTCAATGACTAGGTAACTAGGATTGAGCTTTTAGTTAGAATTTTAAACCTTACTAAGCGTGGTGGCTCTGCTGTGAAGGGAAGCCGAGTGTTTACCCGAGATGTGCCTTTTAGGGTATTGATTTTGATATCCTTATTGGGAAAAAAAAAGGTTTAAGAAATAAGCCTTGGCCGTTCCCACTAAACTGCCTAGAATGTATATAGATGGAGGACCAGCTCCAGGAGGGACATTCACATTTGCTTTGGCAATTCCATCAGGAGATATCTTGCTCGAGATAAGAGAAAGATGTCTGCTAAGCACAATATGGATAGATGTTTTTGCTCTTAAGGTAACATCACTGACCCAACTCCAAAATGGGTTGCAGAACATTGGGTTGTCTGCACGAAGGCAGACCCCTAGACCCCAATAACCAAAGACCCCAGCCAGGATGGTGCCGGGAGAAATAAGTCACATTATTAGTACTTATAGCATAACTGACCAATCCTCAAACCCATGACTCTGAACCCCACGGCATGACTTTTGCCCCTTAAAAGACCCTAAATATAAACCACTGCGTGTTCTGGTCTTTGAGCAGGAGCTGCCCCATTGCCCTTCATTGGTACCTTTGAAATATATACTTTCTTTCCTTTCACTGCAACCTGGTGCCAGTTTACTGGCTGCCTAGGCATTAGGAGAACAGATCCCACCTCAGGGTGGACAACAGTATGAATAGACTTACAGGCCTGTACCTCCACTGCTCCTGGGATCAGAAACACTGCCTCAAGCCTCACTCTGTGAGAACAGAGAGGAAGAAAAGGGGTGAAGGTGGACTCTGAAGGTGACAGAGGGCTTAGTGAGTGAGGGGCCTGAAAGTAAATTCTTCTCAAACTAGCTGAGCACGTAATACAGGCTGATCACTGACAATATCATAATCACTTCTAGCATCACCCTGCCGGGTAGTTTTTATATGAGTTGAATGTTTTGTTTTTGTTTGTTTTTCCCCTCAACAACCAATTTTCCAATGGGGTGTCCTACAATTCATTTCAGTTCTGATACTAACTATCCTAGTGGGTGCAGACCCCATAGGTTCAAGGCTCAGTAACATAACTTCCGAAGCCATCACAAATGGGGTGCCTAGGTAACTCACATTTTGGCCTGGTTAACTCCAGGTTTGGAGGTTCCCATGACCCCTCATGCTTTATAATTATCTGAAAAAACCCACACAGTACTCAGAAAAGAACTTTAGTTACTATTACTGGTTTATTGTAAGTATAAAATTCAGGGATAACTAAATGGGAGAGACTGGCAGATCAATGCATGGGGAGAGGTGTGAAACTTCTATTTTTTTTCCTTGAGCACTCAGCCTTCCAGCATCAAAACAAAGTTTTATGAACCCCGTTTTTAGGGTTTTTATTAGAAATATCCTTATGTTGGCATAATTGATGAAGTTATTGGCCATTGGTAATTATCTCTACCTCCTCTCTCTTCCCAAGAGGTTAAAGGATTGGGCTGTGTGAATGAAAAAGGGGCCACACACTCAGCCTGATGAGCTCAGGAAAGGCCTGTGTGGGGGCCTCACAAACTCAGAAACCTGAAGAAACGCCACAGGATGGTCTGAAAATAAAACCTTCTAACTTAAAGTGAGTCATGGTGGGTCGTCATGTGCTAGGCTGGTATCTTTCCTGACTAAGGTCAGTCTTTACGTTAACTGAGCCCATCCATTGACTTTTTGCATCTACAATAACATACCTTAGGAATGTCAGGGTGATTTTCTTTTTTCCAAGCCCCCCCCACAACTCCAGAGCAGAGAGCACAAGACCCCTCCATGTTAGTGTTATCATGCTAATTGTTTACTGCTAACTATCTTATACCAACTAATGTAAAAGAAGTATGTGTTGATTGGTTTTACTTTTTATCTATTCCCAGAGATTCTCTCTCTATGCCTTGCTGACTTCTTCTACCTCTCCAATCTTTGACCACTGGATTTTATGTCACTCTTTTTCTTACTATAGATTGTAAAGTGTGTAGGAGATGTTCTATTGTCTAAATATACCCCTGGAAAATCGTTCCATGAACCCCAAGGTCATTTCCTACTTCCTGTAGATCCCTTTTAAAGATGGCAATTGAATTTTATCCAAGTGATAGATACCATGTCAGGAATACAAATATGTGTTAGTTATGATTTGTATGTTATTTTCACTAGGTTGAGGCATTCACTGCAAGGAGAATAACAGTTAAAAAGGTAAATTATGATTGGGGAAAATGAATACCTATTGGGGAATTCCCTATGAGTTACAGTGACTGAGGGACACGTTTCACTGTTCAAAAAATACAATTCATTTCTAATGTTTGGCCTATTCTACTAGTCTTTTTATTGGACCTATAACTCCAGTTGTCTGGATTGGTGTAATATACAAATGATATAATTAAAACTCAACTAGGTAAATATTCAGAAGCTTTTAATCTCCCTTGGCCTGAAGCCCTCCTTATGGTTCTTCTCAACCTGGAATCTCCTTTTTTGGTAAGCACATAGCTTTTCTCTTCATTAAATAGTCACGAGTAACCCCTTGTATCTAGATGAAGAGACATATGAACCGATCTTACAAAAAGGAGACACTCTGCATTATTATCAGGAACCTTTTAACCAGCTTATAGGGACAGATAAATTAGTGACATTTATTTTACAGGAGTGCTCTGAGCACATGAAGACTTCAAAGACCATGACTTATTTTGTCAATTGGAAAAGACATCAATGAAAGACTCTCCAACATTGTTTGAATGGACCTTATCAGGTGCCCAACCACAAATGGACATCTGTCCCTTTCTCTGACTCTTGCCTCCACCGATAGTGAACAAAGTCTTCTTGAGAATGAGAGGTCACTGACATCAGAAATCAACAGCTATCCCAAGACACTGACAAGGCCTGTATAACTACAAATGGATTTTCTTTCGCTGTCTGTGAATATTAGTGATAATAATAATTACACTTGTTCTTTGGACTTTTCTCCAACATTGTATATATAGCCCAATTTTTAATAATGACTAAAGGTGTATATGATAACCTTTGTATTATTAATATTACTTTTTTATGTTTTCTCTTTTTGAGACAGGATAGTAAGAAGCTAGGAAAATTCCTTGGCAAGTGGAACTAGGCAACTGAGACAGATAGCTGAAGAAACTGGCCAAGCAATTTACAGCCAGATACAGAAGGCCATCAAGGTGGAAAGCCTGGGGTGCCTAGTTATGGGCAGAACTGGCCCCAGGGAGGCATTTCCTTCCCTGTAATGTTGGTGATAATGAGGTTTAGACTGCCTGCCCTGGCACTGACCCATTATTAGAGATCATGACCCTTAAAAGCAGGGGTCCTCAAACTTTTGAAACAGGGGGCCACTTCACTGTTCCTCAGACCGTTGGAGGACCGGACTATAGTTTAAAAAAAACAACCTATGAACAAATTCCTATGCACACTGCACATATCTGATTTCGAAGTAAAAAAACAAAACAGGAACAAATACAATATTTAAAATGAAGAACAAGTAAAGTTAAATCAACAAAGTTCCCAGTATTTCAATGGGAACTATGGGCCTGCTTTTGGCTAATGAGATGGTCAATGTCCGGTTCCATATTTGTCACTGCTAGTCGTAACAAGTGAGGCAAGTGTGCATCAGTTAGTCTAGATCTGGATGGAGATTTCAGATGTTTCATTCTGGAAGAAGTCTGTTCATAGACATAAGTGCTGCCAAAGATGGTTGCCATTTTGAGTGCATGGTTCCTGAGATTAGGATATGTCTCAGAGGGGAGAGATGCATAGAAATTAGGAAGGCTGCTTGACTTGAATGCGTCTTTCAGAGAGTTACAATTCTGCAGTTCAGCCAGTTCCATTTGGTAAATTGTATCCACATTTTCAATGTCAATAGAAAATGGGTTACAAAAAAGCTGTATGTCCTGTTCATGGAGATGAAGCTCTTTAAATCTAAATTGGAACTCCTTTTGCAGCTTTTCCATTGAATCCACACATGTTTTGTTTGGGAATGCAACCAACGGTTTTTCCGCTAAACAGATTTTGAGTTGTGGGGAGATGGCAGAAATGTTCCTCCTTCACTTGTTTGATGAGGAGGCCTAATTTTACTTCAAATACATGTGATTGCATATCACAGATGAGCTTCCCCTTTCCTTGAAGTTGCACATTGAAACTGTTGAGTAGCTCTGTTACATCTGTCAGAAAGGCAAGGTGCCATTTCCATTCTGCATCATTGAGCTCTGGTACTTCTTTGTTTTTTGAAAGCAGAAAAGCTGTAATTTGTGGAAGTAAGTCTTGGAAATGTTTCAAAACACTCCCTCGACTCAGCCAACGGACTTCTGTGTGGTACAGAACATCTTCATAGGCAACATTTAGCTCAGACAGAAATTCCTGAAATTGTCTGTGGTTTAGTGCATTAGCTCTAATGAAGTTAACACAAGATACCACAGTTTTCATAACAGAGTCCCACTTCAGTGATTTACTACACAGCGCTTGTTGGTGGATGAGGCAGTGTATGGCTATTGGATGAGAATGGTTATGTTTGTCCATCTCTTGTTTAATGGGAGCAATTACTCCTTTCTTAGACCCCACCATGCTAGGAGCACCATCAGTTGTCACACTGGCTAGTTTAGCCCAGTCCAGCTCCAAACCATTCACAGTTTGGCAAACCTTTTCATAGATATCCTCTCCTGTAGTTATTCCTTTGATGCTTTGCAGTGCAGCAAACTCTTCTGTGACTTCGAAATAGTCATTCATCCCACGAATAAAAATTAGAAGTTGTGCAGAATCACGAACATCATTACTTTCGTCGAGTGCCAAGGAAAAGTAGGAAAGTTTTTTTGCGGAGTTTTGCAAATGCTGATGCAAATTGTCTCCCATTTCTTCAACCCTTCGTGTAATTGTAGGTCCTGAACGACTCACTGTACTAAATAAATCGGCCTTCTGTGGACACATCTCTTTGGCAACAGAAAGAAGGCATTCTTTAACAAATTCTCCCTCCACGAATGGTCTGCCAGTGCACGCTATTAGCTTGGCAACTTGAAAACTTGCTCGCAGTGATGAAATATTTAGCTGTTTCTGCTTCACAAAAGTATTTTGCTGAGTTGTCAATGTATTTTTCAGTTTTAATATTTTATCTTTTCTCACTACTCCTATCAAACAATCATATTTGTATTTATGTTGAGTTTGATAGTGTCGACGCAAATTGTATTCTTTGAACACAGACACTATATTCTGGCATATCAAACACACAGCTCTTTCCTTGTACTGCATGAAAAAGTAATCATAAGTCCACTGTTCTTTGAATATCCTACACTCCGAGTCAATTTTTCTCTTTCTTGATATCATTGTTTCCTGGGGATTCCAAATTGCTATTAGTAAAATACCAATATATACATATATATATATATATATATATATATATATATATATATCTACAAAAACAATATACCAGCAATAACTTTGCCCACCCAGAGACATATAGACTGCACTGCCCATCAATGCAGTCTGATCAGTGTCCATCAATGCAGCCTTGCCAGTCCACATCATTTCAGCCTCACCAGTGCCCATATTGGTGGAACTCAGCTTTTACCTCAGGCTCACACTGGTGCAGTGCAGGATCCGGCATGATTACAGAGCCGGTTCCTCAACCACCTTTCCAGTTCACACTACCCTGTGCGAACCGCACTGTGATCTGTGAAGTCGCACAGGAATCTGATCGCATGGGTGAGAAGACCCATGCAATCAGATTCCACTGCAGGAAAAAAGAAGGCACGTATGCCTTTTTTCATTCGAATCTAATGCGAGTTCAGTCATACAAGCATATGGCTGAACTCACACTGCTCAGAGATCGCAACAGTGTGACCCGGGGATTACACAGCACACAACATACATCACACATAACTGAATAGCAATCAAAATATAAATGCACTTACTGTCAATCAAATTGGTTTTCCTACTGCTCGGATGTCTGCAGAGCTGGATTGAGTTCCCACGGGGCCCTAGGCAGATTACCAGTTTGGGGCCCCCATGTGATAACACTGAGCACTGACTATTTGCATTAACACTGACCACTGACCATTTGCGATAACACTGACCGCTGACAATTTGCATTAATACTGAGCGCTGACCATTTGCATTAACACTGAGCACTTACAATTATCATCACCACTGAGCACTGACTATTTGCATTAGCACTGAGTGCTGACTATTTGTGTTATCACTGTGATGCAACCCCCCTAGAAACCACCAGCAACCAACTAACCAACTTTTAAAAAAAAGGTTCTCCTAACTTAAAAAAAAGGCTCTCCTAACTTCAAAAAAAGGCGCCCCGTATCTGCAAAAAAAAAAAAAAAAAAAAAAAAAAGACCTCCTAACTTCAGAAAAAAAAAGGCCTCCCTTAACCGCCAAAAAAAAGGTCCTACTAAATGCAAAATAAAAAAAAAAATAGACCTAACTTAAAAAAATAATTAATCCTATCTTGTTCTTCCTCGGTCCTCAGGCAGCAGCAGGCTCTGCACAGCCAAGCTTGTGAATCGTCCGAGACTGAGAGGAGGAATCGAGAGACAGAGAGAAGGAGGGGAGTCGGAGAGTGCAGCGCACATTCCACACATGTGCACTGCGGGCCCGGGATGAGTTGGCTGCTAAGCAGGACAGGCAGCGGTGGCAATAACACCCAGCGGGCAGGATAAATGTCCTCGGCGGGCCGCATGTGGCCCGCGGGCCATAGTTTGAGGACCCCTGTGTTTGGCACACCTGTTTCCTAGTAAGGACAGTATTGAAGTTCCCTGCGTTCCACTCCTACTCAGTGCTGTAGGCCACAGTTCTGATTTTCAAGCAGGCAGTATGTCTTTCTTTCCTTTTTTTTTTCCTTGTATTATTTATTTATTTATTTATTTATTTATTTATTTATTTATTTATTAAGGTATTATATGTGTACATATCTTACCATTGCCCCCCCACCCCACTCCCATACATGCCCTCACCCCCCAATGTTTTGCATCCGTTGGTTACTCTTATATGCATGCATATAAGTCCTTCAGTTGATCTCTTATTTCCCCCACCTCTCCCTAACCTTCCCGCTATAATTTGACAGTCTGTTTGATGCTTTACTGCCGCTGTATCTATCTTTTTGTTCATCAGTTTATAATGTTTTTCATTATCCCCAAATGAGTGAGATTATGTGGTATTTTTCTTTCATTGACTGGCTTATTTCACTTAGCATAATGTTCTCTAATTCCATCCAGGTGCCTACAAATGGTAGTAATTCCTTCTTTTTTATGGCAGCATAGTATTCCATTGTGTAGATGTACCATAGTTTTCTGATCCAGTCATCTGCTGACGGGCACCTAGGCTGTTTCCAAATCTTAGCTATTGTAAATTGTGCTGCTATGAACATAGGGGTGCATATATCCTTTCTGATTGGTGTTTCCAGTTTCTTAGGATATATTCCTAGGAGTGGGATTACTGGGTCAAATGGGAGTTCCATTTTCAGTTTTTTGAGGAAACTCCATACTGTTCTCCACAGTGGCTGCACCAGTCTGCATTCCCACCAGCAGTGCACGAGGGTTCCTTTTTATCTGCATCCTCGCCAACACTTGTTGTTTGTTGATTTGTTGATGATAGCAATTCTGACAGGTGTGAGATGGTATCGCATTGTCGTTTTGATTTGCATCTGTTGGATAATTAGTGACTTTGAGCATGTTTTCATGTGTCTCTTGGCCTTCCTTCTGTCTTCTTTCGAAAAGATTCTATTTAGGTCCGTTGCCCATTTTTTTATTGGATCATTTATCTTCCTTTTATTAAGTTGTATAAGCTGCCTGTAGATGTTGGAGATTAAACCTTTATCAGTGATAACATTTGCAAATATGTTCTCCCATACAGTGGGGTTTCTTGTTGTTTTGTTGATGGTTTCTTTTGCTGTGCAAAAGCTTTTTATTTTGATGTAGTCCCATTTGTTTATTTTCTCTTTGGCTTCCATTGCCCTAGGGGCAGTATCACTGAAAAAGTTATTTTGGCATATGTCTGAGATTTTGCTGCCTGTGGATTCCTCTAGTATTGTTATGGTTTCCCGTCTTATATTTAAGTCCTGTATCCATTTTGAGTTTATTTTTGTGTATGGTGTAAGTTGGTGATCTAGTTTCATTTTTTTGCTTGTATCTGTCCAATTTTCCCAACACCATTTATTGAAGAGACTGTCTTGACCCCATTGTATGCTCATGCCTCCTTTGTCAAATATTAATTGCGCATATTGGTTTGGGTTGATATCTGGTTTCTCTATTCTATTCCATTGATCTATATGTCTGTTCTTGTGCCAGTACCAGGCTGTTTTGAGGACAGTGGCTTTGTAATACAGCTTGAAATCTGGTATTGAGATCCCTCCTACTTTATTCTTCTTTCTCTGGATTGCTGTGGCTATTCGGGGTCTTTCTTTATTCCAGATGAATTTTTGGAGAGTTCTTTCTAGGTCTGTGAAATATGCTGTTGGTATTTTAATGGGGAGTGCATTGAATCTATAGATTGCTTTGGTAGTATGGACATTGTAATGATGTTGATTCTACCAATCCATGAACATGGCATGTTCTTCCATCTGTTTACATCTTCCTCTATCTCTTTTTTCAGTGTCCTGTAGTTTTCCGTGTATAGGTCTTTTACCTCTTTGGTTAGGTTTATTCCTAAGTATCTTAATTTTTTTGGTGCGATGGAAAATGGGATTGCTTTTTTAGTCTCTCTTTCTGTAAGTTCACTGTTGGTGTATAGAATTGCCATAGATTTCTTAGCATTAATTTTGTATCCTGCTACATTGCTGAATTCATTTATTAAGTCTAATAGTTTTTTGATGGAGTCTTTCGGGTTTTTTATGTACAATATCATGTCATCTGCAAATAAGGACAGCTTTACTTCTTCTTTTCCAATTTGGATGCCTTTTATTTCTTCTTCTTGTCTAATTGCAATGGCTAATACTTCCAGTACTATGTCAAACAGGAGTAGTGAGAGTGGGCATCCCTGTCTTTTTCTGTTCTTAGGGGAAATGGTTTTAGTTTTTGCCCATTGAGTATGATGTTAGCTGTGGGTTTATCATATATAGCTTTTATTATGTTGAGGTATGATCCTTCTATTCCCACCTTGTTGAGAGTTTTTATCAAGAAAGGGTGTTGGATTTTGTCAAATGCTTTTTCTGCATCAATTGATATGACTATGTGATTTTTATCTCTTAATTTGTTTATGTGATGTATCACATTTATTGATTTGTGGATATTGTACCATCCTTGCATTCCTGGGATAAACCCTACTTGGTCATGGTGTATGATCTTTCTGATGTACTGCTGGATCCGATTTGCTAGAATTTTGTTGAGGATTTTGGCATCTACATTTATGAGGGATATTGGCCTGTAATTCTCCTTCATTGTGTTGTCTTTATCTGGTTTTGGTATTAGGGTGATGCTGGCTTCATAGAAGGAGCTTGGAAGTGTTCCTTCCTCTTGAATTTTTTGGAATAGTCTGAGGAGGATAGGTTTTAGTTCTTCCTTGAATGTTTGGTAAAACTCTCCTGTGAAGCCGTCTGGCCCCGGGCTTTTGTTTGCCGGAAGCTCTTTGATGACTGCTTCAATTTCTTCCATAGTTACTGGCATATTGAGCTGTTTAGATTCTTCCTGATTGAGTTTTGGAAGGTTATATTTTTCTAGGAATATGTTCATTTCTTCCAGGTTGCCCAGTTTGTTGGAACAGAGTTGTTCGTAGTATTTTTTTAACAATCCTTTGTATTTCAGCGGGATCTGTTGTTATTTCACTTCTTTCATTTCTGATTTTGTTTATTTGGGTCCTCTCTCTTTGCTTCTTGGTGAGCCTGGCTAGAGGTTCATCAATCTTGTTTATCCTTTCAAAGAACCAGCTCTTGGTTTTGTTGATCTTTTGTATTGTTTCTTTGGTCTCTATGTCGTTTATCTCTGTTCTGATCTTTATTATTTCCTTCCTTCTGCTTATACTGGGCTTTTCTTGTTGCTCTTTTTCTTTTTCTTTTCTTTTTTCTTTTTTTTTTATTAATAAATCTTTATTCAGATTATTACAATTGTTTCTCCTTTTTCACCCCATAGCTCCCCTCCACCCGGTTCCCACCCCACCTTCTGCCCTTACCTCCCCCCCGCCCACTGTCCTCATCCATAGGTGTATGATTTTTGTCCAGGTTCCTCCTGAACTCCCCATACCCCTTTCCCCCTGAGAATTATCAGTCCACTCCCTTTCTATGCCACTGATTCTATTATATTCACCAGATTATTCTGTTCCTCAGGTTTTTAAATCACTTGATTTTTAGGTTCACTTGTTGACAGATATGTATTTTGTTCATAATTTTTATCTTTACTTTTTTCTTCTTCCTCTTCTTTAAGAATACCTTTCAGCATTTCATATAATACTGGTTTGGTGGTGATGAACTCCATTAGCTTTTTCTTATCTGTGAAGCTCTTTATCTGCCCTTCAATTCTGAATGATAGCTTTGCTGGGTAGAGTAATCTTGGTTGTAGGTTCTTGCTATTCATCACATTGAAAATTTCTTGCCACTCCCGTCTGGCCTGCATAGTTTCTGTTGAGAAGTCAGCTGACAGTCGTATGGGTGCTCCCTTGTAGGTAATTAACTGTTTTTCTCTTGCTGCTTTTAATATTCTCTCTTTGTCTTTTGCTCTTGGCATTTTAATTATGATGTGTCTTGGTGTGGTCCTCTTTGGATTCCTTTTGTTTGGGGTTCTGTGTGCTTCCTGGACTTGTAAGTCTATTTCTTTCACCAGGTGGGGGAAGTTTTCGGTCATTATTTCTTCCAATAGGTTTTCAGTATCTTGCTCTCTCTCTTCTTCTGGCACCCCCATAATTCTGATGTTGGTACGCTTGAAGTTGTCCCAGAGTCTTCTTACATTATCTTCAACTTTTTGGATTTTTTTTTTTTTGCTTTTTGCTTTTTCGGTTGAGTGTTTTTTGCTTCTTTGTATTTCAATTCTTTGACTTGATTCTTGTGTTCCTCTAGTCTATTTTTGGGTCTCTGTATAATATTTTTTATTTCAGTCAGTGTATGTTTAATTTCTAGTTGGTCCTTTTTCATATCTTCGAGGGTCTTGTTATATTTATTGGCCTTTTCTAGGATATTCTTGAAAAGCCTTATAACCATGGTTTTGAATTCTATATGCAGTTGTTTATTTTCCTCCATTTCTTTCCTTTGTGATCTGTTTCTTTGACGCCGCATTTTTACTGATTCCCTGAGTTTGTAGGGTAGATTTGTGTGCTAGGTTTCCTATATGGCCCAGTGGGTCGGCCTCCCCAGTTAACCTGAGGTGGACACTCTTGGTGCACCCCTTTTTGGACTGTGTGTACAGCCTTGTTGTAATTAAGTTTTGATTGTTGTTGGTATCACTGGGAGGAATTGACCTCCAGGCCAGTTGGCTGTAAGGCTCAGCTGTGTCTATGCTGGGAGAAGTTTGGTGCTGGAGACAGCCTTATAGGATTAGACTTGCCAAATTGCAATAGCCTCTGTGCTCAGCTTATATGGGGTGGAGTCTCAGGGTGGAGCAGACAGTCTTGGCTTCCCGTCAGCCTTGGCTTGCGTGCACGCACGCACCTTCAGTCCTCTGACTTCCCCGGCTCCTGAGTCTCCGCCCGAGAGTCCAGATTCCCCCCCCACAAGAGCGTGGGTCCCCAGGGGCTCGCCTGGAACTGGGGTTCAGTGCAGTCAGAACTGGGGCTCCGTGCAGTCAGGAGCCTCTGACTCCCTTCCACTAGGGAAAGCCTGTGGCAACCTCCGCAGCCTTTGTGCGCTCTAGTGCGCGTGTGCCTTCAGACTTCTGCCTTTTCCAGCTCCTGAGTCTCCGCCCGAGAGTCCAGACTCCCCCCGTAAGAGCGTGGGTCCCCAGGGGCTCGCCCGGAACTGGGGTTCAGTGCAGTCAGAACTGGGGTTCAGTGTGGTTGGGGGCTTCCTTCCCCCTTCAGCCAGAGAAAGTCAGCCAGGCTCTCAGCAGCCCTTCCTTTCTGCACGCACAAAGACCCTTTGCCGTACCTCCAATTCTCTGTGAGCTTTTCTCTTTCCTTCTAGTTGTAGAATTTTCACTCAGCCAGCTTTTCTGTGGTTCTGGATGGTGTCCGTTCTGTCTTTTAGTTGTAGTTTTGAAATTGTTGTGCGAGGCAGCAGTTTAGGTGCTTACCTATGCCGCCATCTTGGTTTCTCCTTGTTGCTCTTTTTCTAACTCTTTGAGTTGTTGGGTTAGGTTATTTAATACCATTGTTTCTTGTTTTTTTGCAGAGGCTTGTAGAGGTATGAACTTCCCTCTCAAGACTGCTTTCGCTGTGTCCCATAGATTTTGGATTGCAGTGTTTTCATTGTCATTTGTTGCCATGATGTTTTTTATTTCTTCTTTGATCTCTCTGGTAAGCAAGTCATGGTTTAATAGCATGCTGTTTAGTCTCCATGTGTTTGTTTTCTTTGGGTTGTTTTTATTGTAGTTGATTTCCAGTTTTATGCCACTGTGGTCTGAGAAGATGCTTGATATGATTTCTATCTTCTTCAATTTGAAGAGACTTTGCCTATGTCCCAACATATGGTCTATCTTTGAAAATGACCCATGTGCACTTGAGAAGAATGTATATTCTGTGGCATTGAGGTGAAATGTTCTGAAGATGTCAATTAATTCCATCTGGTCTAGTGAGTCATTTAGGATTGATGTTTCTTTGCTGATTTTTTGTTTAGAGGATTTGTCCAATGGTGATAGTGGGGTATTAAAGTCTCCTACTATGATTGTATTGCTGTCAATCTCTCCCTTGATATCCTCCAGGAGTTTTTTTATGTATTTAGGTGCTCCTGTATTTAGTGCATATATGTTTGCCAGAGTTATTTCTTGTTGTTGGATTGCTCCCTTTAGTATTATGAAGTGGCTTTCCTTATCTCTTGTTATGTCCTTCACTTTGAGATCTGATTTGTCAGATTAAGTATTGCTACCCCAGCTTTTTTTTCAGTTCCATTTGCCTGGAAAACCTTTTTCCATCCCTTCACCCTCAGTCTGTGTGCATCTTTTTTTCTGAGGTGGGTTTCTTGTAGACAGCAGATATATGGGTCGTGTTTTCTTATCCAATCCGTTACCCTATGTATTTTGATTGGGGAATTTAATCCATTTACATTTAAAGTTATTATTGATAGGTTCTTATTTGTCCCTATTCCTATTCTTTACCACTGTGTTCCTTCTTCGCTTCCTATTTCATTTTTTTTTTTTTACAGCAGACCCTTTAGCATTTCTTGCATTGTTGGTTTGGTGGTAATAAATTCCCTTAGTTCTTTTTGTCTGTGAAGCTCCTGATTTCACCTTCAATTTTGATTGATAGCCTTGCTGGGTACAGTATTCTTGGATTCAGACCCTTCCTTTGCATGACTTTGTATATTTCATTCCATTCCCTTCTGGCCTGATGAGTTTCTGTTGAGAAATCAGTTGCTAGTCTGATGGGGGTTCCTTTGTATGTAACTTTCTGTCTCTCTCTGGCCGCTTTTAAGATTCTTACTTTGTCATTGGTGTTTGCCAATTTAATTATAATGTGCCTTGGCGTTGGTCTTTTGGGGTTCATTTTGCTTGGGACTCTGTGAGCTTCTTGGATTTGTGTGGGTTTTTTCTTCCCTATATCAGGGTAATTTTCTTTCATTATTTCTTCAAAGAGGTTTTCTATTCCTTGCTCAGCTTCCTTTCCTTCTGGAACCCCTATTATGCATATGTTGTTTTGTTTCGTGTTGTCCCAAAGTTCCCTTAGGCTCTCCTCCTGCCTTTTAATTTTTTTTTCTAGAAGTTTCTCTACTTGGGTATTTTTTCCCATCTTGTCTTCTAGCTCACTGATGCGGTCCTCTGCTTCTTCTAGTCTACTCTTGATGCTTTCTATTGAGTTCTTTACAGCAGCGATGTCATTTTTCATTTCTTCTTGGTTTTTCTTCATTTCCTCTTGGTTCTTGCTCATATTGTCAAATTTGTCTTTTATTCTTTTCAGCCACCTTATGACCATTTCTCTGAATTCTTTTTCTGGAAGGTTGCTTGCCTCCATTTCGTTTACTTCCTTTTCTGGTGATGCTTGCTTTTCTTTCATATGCGGGCTGTTTCTTTTCTCCCCATGGTCTCTCTTCTCTGGGTGTCTGGTTATGTAGTTCTCTCTCTCCTGCATTGATTTAAAGGCACAAAATACAGCACTACCAGGTACAACACACAAGGCACTGAACAGAAATGTATTCATGATATTAATAACCTCCAATAAAGGTGACCACCAGAGAAAGGCAAATTAGGGGATAGGAGAGAAAGAAGAAGAGGAAAAAGAAAGAAAAAAAAAGGAGTGTCAAAATGAAATTGGGAAAAGGGAAAAAAAAGTAAGAGAGACAAGAAAGAGACTAAGAGAGAAAGGGGAACAGACTATATATATTAGGGATAAAACTCCAATAGAACAATCACTAATCCCAGCAAATGCCAGCAACAAGTACCTGGGGATTAATACAAACTACAACACCAACTAATATTGAGTGAGGCAAGGGAAAACAGAAGCACAAAACAAACAAAAAAATAAACAAAAGAAGAATAAGCAAAACAATCTTGCAAAAAAGCATAAAAATTCTATATAATCTACATTCAAGCGAACAACAAAAAAGGACAGAGAGAAAAACAATTTTTTGGATAGTTAAGACAGCCAAGAGAGAGGTATGTATGGACTTGGAGCAGGGGATTGGAGATTAGATATGTAAGTAGGGTGAAATTTTAACAAGGGGTAAACAGAAAGAATAGGGAAAATCTAAAGCAGGAAAGGGGTAAGATAAACAGGACACCGAAAAGGGGAAGGTTAGGAAGAGAGTGATGGCATAAAGGTAGAGTTGAGCTAGAGTAAAACGATGCTAAAGATGAAAATAGAACGTAGAACACTAATCCCAAAATAAAATGAAGAGAAAATAAAATGACACTTTAAAAAAAAAGATGAAATAGCAGTAGTAATAATACGTATTGAAAATAAAAATGTAATAATTAAAAAGGTAAAATCAGGTGAGGAAAAAAGAAAAAAAATTAGTTTCTTGAGTAAAAGATGCAAAAATGAAAATAAAAAAATAAAAAAATAAAAAATAAAAATAAAATGTGGAGTAGTGAAGGTCATTCACTTCCTCTGTTGTTCTGTTTGACATGCCTGTAAGTCTAGGCAGCCGGCACACCCCTGAAATTCTTAGGGTGTCCCTGCACGTCAGATCAAAGTGGGTTGCTTTTTAGAGAGCCCTTCTGTTAGCAGCTCTGGGGACGCCCTTCCACATTCACAGATCACGCCAGCCCCAACAGCCACGGACTTTTTTAGGCACAGACTTCCCTGGTCCTCCAGCTCCTGCAAAACGCCCGTTCCTCTCTCCCGCCGGGACCAGAGACCTCACCTTATCCCAGGCGAAATCTGACCTTTCCGTGGTGGAGTGTAGAACTCCTCTGAACCCGTGTGTTTGCGCCAATTGGGGAGCGTTGTTCTGGGGCTCGCAGCTGTTCCGTGGGTGCCTCAGTTGTGGATTCTCAGGCTTCCGATAAGCTTCACTTTCTGGTTCAAGATGGCGCAGACTCCGCGTCCAAGCCCGCAGCTCCGGGAGGGGACCCAGCCGCAGTGGGGGCTGCCAGGTCAGGGGAACCCTGTCTAGCAGTCCCCCACCTTCTTCTGGAGTTCAGCTGTCCCCAACTTGCCAACAAACACTCCTCGTGCGACCCTCAGCTGTTCTTTCTTTCTGCTCCAGGACAAGGCTCGGAACAAGTCTTTCTATTCCGCCGCCATATTTCCCTCTCTGTCTTTATTTCTTATACTCCTTTATTTGTGTTTACACAAGTGTGAATTTGTGATTCAACCCCTGGGTGGCCGTGTTTCTGGGTTAACCTTGCGGTCTATAGGTCCTCTCTAGCTAGTGTTTCGATTTTGTTTTCCCCTGTGGCACTTAATAGCGATTTGGGGGAATCCAAATGAGCTGGTTCTCTGATCGTTATTCCCCTCTCTGATCCTTATTCTCTGCTCTGATCCCCAGGTTCCACAAAAACAACTTTCCCCTGGGGTCTCTTAGAGTGTCCCCAATTGGGTGATCCTATGTATTGGGCTTAGTAATCAAAAGCAAGGATTTAAATAGAAAAACAAATAGAGAGATATAAGAGCCAGAGTAATTGCGTGAACTCCAGCACTGCACGCAAGTCTGTGCAGTCTTTTCCCCGCTTGGGATTAAGCAGCCTGCACACTTTTAAAATTTTTATTCTGTCCTTTTGCGCTCAGTTCAGCCATGGTTGCTTTTTAGAGTTCAGTGCGACCACACACTCTCCCTTTCTTCTCTCACTCACACACTATCTTTCAGTCTGCCTTCCCGTCAGCAGCCATCTTCCAGCAATGTATTGTCCCAATTTTTAACTGGTATGATAGTACACCTCTCACCAGGCAACACTTGGTTGTGTGGTTTCCCGGAACACTCCTTGCTCAGGGCTTATTCCCTTACTTGGGAGGAAAGAGGAACCAAAAGACAGAAAGGGGACCGAAACTGCCTGCACAGCCAGCTCGGGGAGCAAGGTTTTGTCTTTATGGTGACCTGCCCTTACCTTGCATCTATCCAGAGGCCTGGCAGAGTTTCTTCATCACCACAAAAGGCACCCTTATCACCCTTATCCTATATAATAAAAGGCTAATATGCAAATCGACTGAACAGCAGAACGACTCTTTGCTATGACACGCACCGACCACCAGGGGGCAGACACTCAATGCAGCAGCTGCCCCCTGGTGGTCAGTGCGCTCCTACAGGGGGAGCACTGCTCAGCCAGAAGCCGGGTTTATGGCTGGCCAGTGCAGCGGCAGTGGCGGGAGCCTCTCCCGCCTCTGTGGCAGAGCTAAGGATGTCTGACTGATGGGCTCCCAAACTGTGAGAGGGCACAGGCCAGGCTGAGGAACCCCGCCCCCCGCCCCCGCCCCAGTGCATGAATCTCATGCACTGGGCCTCTAGTAAATCATAAAATTCCAAGTATTTTTGTTGCTCAGTTCTAAGACCCAGGAAATAACACCAAATATCTTTCTATGATATCACATAGGGAAACTGAAGTTTTTGAGGTGGGATCACTTGCCTAGAGTCCCAGAGCCTGCATGTGGACTCAGACATGCCATGTATTGGCACATGGCATTTATGTTCCACCCTTTTCCATGTTCCCTCCTATATGAGGTAGACTGAAAGGTTAAATACTCCATTCCCCCAGTCCTTGTAATTGAGAGTCCAGATGTGAATTAAACTCAGCCTCTGCGATGCACTTGTGTGTAATTTGGAAGCTGGAAAGGAGATGGGCCTCTTATTTCTGCTACTGTGTTGACTGATGGGTGGCCTCTGGCAGACACAACTAATTCTTTACCTGTGGGAGTGGGCTGTGTCAGCGTGACCTTAAAACCCGACTTCCAGTGGCAACTCTTTAACTTCCATTTCTCTAGCCCTTTAATAATTTTATAAGCACTTCATTCTTTGTGCGAAAGACTTTTCTACACAAATGTTTATGGAATGTTTGTCTGAGAGCCTGTCTTTCCTTACATGGTAAACTCCATGAGCGCAGGGCCCACGTAATTACTGCTCTCTGTGGCGTTCCCAGGGCCCAGCCTTACCTGAAACACCACAGATACTCAGTAAACTCTCATTAAATGGATGAGGGAAACCATATAATGGAAGCTGGTCACCCTGTGTGACACCTGCAGTCAGATCATGTTCCTCATCCACACGAAGGCATTGGTGTCAGCCTGAGAGGAAGCCACAGCCCCTTTTTTATGGGGATGTCCCAGGGTCAGGTTTGTACCCCACTTACCGTCAGGAAAAGGGGACAGGAACCTCATAACAGTGAGGGGTCAGACCACTCTGATTTCATTGCCAGGAAATCACAGCCCTCTCCACATCTCATCTCTTCAGGGCCTGGAAAGCAGCCCATGTTCTTGCTTTTATCACAGATCCCTGACTTGGCAGACATTCTGGATTCTCCATCCCAGGTAGAGTTTCTACCAAGGCAGGAGGGTGCTCACCCTCACCTCAAGGAAATTACGGGGTGACTCCCCATCCCCAAGGTCCCTGGTGTGAATACAGCTGCCTGTGGCCCCTAAAGACATCTCACCAGCCTACTGTGTCCTGGGGAACAAGGGGAACTTCCTCAGCAGGATGGGAAAGAAGAACCCAGGATCTAGGGTTGCTTCCTTCTCAGAGGTCCTAAGGGTCCCATGGGTGCCTCCCCTCTCCTAACAGAGGAAACCACAGAGTCCCCTGGTTGACACTCCATCTGGAGCTGCTCCAGAACCTGGGCCCTGTGGGGAGGCCTAGAGCAGATGACAGACAGGGACACAGGGGACTGGTTGCAACATCCCAATACTGTGATGGGAAACACAAAGTGTATTTCGGGAATCAATGATTCAGGCCAGCACCCTCTCCCAAAAGAGCCCTCACCAGGCCCTGGCTTTGAAAACCTGGACCAGCACATCCTCCAGAAACAGCATATCCACCAGAGGGCACAGCTTTCTGGACACTGGACTCCTAATACTCTGGACAAAGCCACTCCTTTCACTGGGCCCAGCCTGCCCTGGGATGCAGTCAGGAGGTATGAGACACACAGGGAATGTGCCCTGGGTGGCTGGCTCTTAGTCTAGAGGTCAGAGCTCACCTCTGTCCAGGGCTCACAGGGAGCTCCCACCTTTAGGAGCCTGGTCAGCATTCCTAGTGCAGTACCTGTCATTGCCTGCAGGTCTCCTTTTGCCTTCTAGGGGGCGATATTGAGACGCACCCACAAAACACAGGAAATGCACACTTGAACTGGGCTTTGGTAAGGAGGTGCAGAAGCAGACCTATTTCCATGTCCTGACTAGCAGATTTTTCTGGGTCCCTCTGTCATGCCTGCGCTGTCCCTCCTGCTCTTTCCAGAAACTGTGAATGAAAAAGGAGCTGTGCAAGAATCCTGATAAGCCCAGGGGGCCCCATGGCAGGCTGGACAAGCTCAGTGGTGCACAGTGTGGTCTGATCACAAATACCTAACTGGGCAGGTGATGGCAGGTAGTCATGTGACATGCCCACAGCTTCCTTAGCAAATGTCAGACTTTACGTTAAGTGAGCCCTTTCCCTATTCTTATGCGTCATGGATAACATAACTTTCACATCACATACCTCTAGGAAGTTTTCTTGCTAGACCCATGGAAGGGAGAGCCTGTGGTGCCAGAATACAAGACCACAGAGCGCTCATGTTGCCTGGTTCCCTGCACAGCCTCTATATGTGCTGTAAATGTTAACTATTCTGGACCCTCTAATGTAAAAATAATACGTGTTTCTCCATTTTGCTTTTTATTTATTTCTAGAGATCTCCCTGCTTTCCTTTCCCTCACTTTCCAATAGATTTCATGCAACTTTTTTCATCTTCTCCTTTGATTATAATGTATAAAATAAGCCACAAAACTGCTGTTCTTGTCAGGATTTGAGATCTTGCTTGCAGTCATATGACATCAATCCAGCTGAAATACTCATAACAATCTTCCACAGGTTTCGACATTTCTTACCTTGAGACGGTGTAGGGGCAGCTGCTTTTTCAGGGATCTCTATGTTGCTCCCCAACTCATAACTGGTACCACACATGGGAAAGACGAGGTGACTTCAAAAAAGTCCCCCAGGCAGAGGACAGAGGCTGCATGAATAGTCAGGGAGGACATGGACAGGGTCAACCAACAAAGAGAGGGAGGGTCTCCTTGAAAACATCCCGAAGGCCCATGGAGCCCACAGCCACCTGAGCTCCCGCCACAGTCCTTGCTTCACACCTTACCCTTCACACCTGGAAACTGCATGTCCTCCTGATACCCGTGATGATGGGGTCTCTGTCTGTGGAAACAATGGCCAGGCTGGTGACAACCCGAGATAGAGGGAGGGTCCCTCTGCAGTCATCACCAGCTTGACTCCTTCTCACCTCCATTGACCTTGGTGGCCTTCCTGCTGGGAGGAAATACCATGTTCCCAACACATTTGTGAACACAGGGAAGACCTGATGCCCAGCTGGGTTTCTGTGTCACAACCAGAAATAACCCCCAGTTTGGGGCCTGTGGGGCTCTCTGTGTGGTGCTGACAGACCCAAGATCAAGGTGAAGCAGAGGCCAATGCTGGGGTGAGGGAGTCACCCCCTCAGGAGGACATGTGCCCCCATCAGCCTTGCCATTGGTAGTGGGCTCTACAGGCCAGTAAGACCCACCTCCCCTGAGAGCTTGTCAGATGCAGCGTCTCTGGTCCTCTGCACAGCTGCCGAGTCAGAATCTGCATTTTAAGAGGATCTGGAGACCCTCCCTGTGCACAGGAGAGGGACAGGGCCCCCCACCCTCACATCATAGGGTCTCATCCTGGCATCCATGCAAGCGGAGCAGCTGCTGAAGCATCCTTTCTAAAATGTCACCTGGGCATACATTGTAGAGCCGGGGCATTTCTGTGACAATATTGCTGAGGGGGGCCCAGAACTCTTACTCTGAAGGGAAAAGTCAAATGTGACTGATAGGGAGCTGTGGAGAATGACCAGGAAATGGACGCCCCCGGCCAGTGCTTTTGAGGGCACATTTCTGTGCATATGTGTGTTTGTGTTTTATGTGTGTGTGTTGTCTGAGGCTTCAGCAGTTTCCAGGAAACCAAAATATAGAGTAAAGGTAAACTGAAAGGGGCAAGAGGGTTGGAAAAAATGAGGGGAGGTAGAGGGAGGGTCCTGGACCCTGACCCCGCCCTGGCCCACATGACCAGGGAGGTTATCTTGCCCCAGGAGGAGTCTTTGCACACAGGAAGGAGGGAAAGCACATCCCACCAGTCTGGACAGAGGAACCTGGGAGCCTTACTGGACCTCGAGCTCTTCTCTCAGAGGGAGGGACAGAGCAGGCAGCAGTCACCATGGAGTTCCCTGCAGCCTCTGCCCACAGAGGACTTGTCCCCTGGCTGGGGCTCCTGCTGGCTGGTAAGGAGGGATCAATCCCTGGGAATGGAAGGGAGGTTGGGAGTCCGATAGTGGAAAGAACTCCTGAGGAGGACAGCACTCTGGGAGGGGAGGAAGGGCTTCTCTTTGGACCTGAGTGAAAGGACAGGGGCGCAGAGTAGGATGAGAGAGGGGGCTCAGCAACAGGAAAATCTCATGATGTGGAAGTGGTGAGGAACAGGAATACCTCAATTTGCATTTCATTTGCTAAGTTATTCATCACAGAGTTTTGAATTTTGACAACTGACCACAGTAATAACAATTTATTTCAGGTGATAGCAGAAACATTTTAACCAGGGGTGCTAAACATTGTCCTCACCAACAACTACCAATATGGGAAAATACAACATGGGACGTGGTCAAGCCTGGGGACACTCATTCATGCACCCACAGGTTTTTGCAGCCTATTGCAGGCATGGGGGAGGGGGCACAAGATCCCAAATACCCCTGCCCACTTGCAGCTCACACTATATGGGGAGAAAATAGACAAGAAGAGATCTACTTGTGCCATCAGGTACCCACAAGTGCCCAGAAATGCACAGAGCGGAGTCATGTCAGAGAGTGAAGATAGAGGTCTTTAGAGGACGTGGTCAGGGACGGTCTTCCAAGAAGGCCGCTGAGTGTCAACAGGAATCTGAGGGCAGTAAGGTGGACAGCCACACAGACAGCTGGGAAAGAGAATTCAAAACAAAAAGCATAGGTTCTGAAGTGCAGAAGCAATTTTGGTCATGTTGCTGACCTTGACTAGGAGGTGCACACAGGAATTCTCACGCAGACCAAGGCTGAGAGATGTAGAGAAATGCCTCATCTCTCCATCCCAATGCATAGATCAAAATACTGATCAATTTCTCTCTTCCCTTCTAGTGTACCTCTTAGCCTTCTGGATCCCGGGCACCACAGCGCATTTTGCTATTGTCCAGACCCGTGCTGTTGAAGGGCAGGATGTGATTCTACGTACCGAAAATACGCCTCTTGGTGTTACAGGCTTTATTTGGTATAGGGGAATAGAGATGACACACTCTACTTTCATTGGGTATCTTGCATTGTATGCTAATCGATATGTAACAGGGCCCGAATACAGTGGTCGAGAAACAGCAAATCTTGATGGATCTCTGACCATAAGAAATGTCACTGCGAGTGACCTTGGAATCTACGGGGTGGTAGCTATCCTACCACATAATGAAAGAGAAATAGGATATGGACGACTCAATGTATACGGTGAGTGATTGCTCTGACCTCTAGGTGTCGGGTGGGGTGAATTCTACTTCACACACAGGACTGCCAGCCCTGGACTCCCCTCCATCCCCCTCTGCATCATGTCCAAGCTGGGTTTGGGCATTTAGTGCAGGACACACACAGTGGACACAAACTTCCTAAGGTCAGAGTTCCCTTCCCAGATTACAGCTCCACAGACGTTCACCACAGAGAGAAGGACCAATTTAATGGGAGTGAGTCAGCAGAGGGAGACCAGTCTCAGTCCAGGTCCCCTTTCCCTGACCATGACCCTGAGATCGACCCTGCAGGTCTCTACGGACCTGGCCTGAGGGGCTCCCTGGGTTCTTCACAGAGAAGCTCAGCTTGGGCAGCCCCTCTCCAGGCCCCTGTCACATGTCCTGCCTCCAGAGACCCTGGGGAGCCTGTGTCTGGTTCGGTTTTGCCTCCTTGGAAGGGCTGAGGGAGAGCAACAGTTTCCCATGTGCCAGAGTCACAAGGCTCTTGTGCTGGTCAGCAGTTGGGGTCAACCCTAAGAGCCCCATCTGGGCAGAGTTGGAGCCTGGTCCTTCACCTGAGACTGTGTGTGGAGAGCACAACTGGACAAGCTCCCCAGATTATTAGCTGACTGTTCTGGGAGACTTAGGAGTCCAGAGAAAGGTTAGTGTCCCAAGGGAGGAGCAGGAGTAAAGATTCCCCTGGCAGCTGCTCATCCACCAGGGATCAGCCCAGGACATTCTCTCATGAAGTCCATCAATAACAAATGCCTCTTATTTGAGCAGTTTTCTTTCCCAATATTTATGTCAGATACTGTGAATATTTTATGATTAGTACATTGTCAGCCTGGCAGTCAAATATTCATTTTACTTCACTGAGGGGAAAGTGAGGTAGAAGGAGAAACAGTCCCTAAGCAGAGTCACAAACACCATGAGAAATTGATCTGAGTCACTTGAGGTCTATCTGCAGCCGTAGCCCCATTTTCCCTCTAATCCCAGTGGCCTTATGAGATGTCTTTGGATCCCTAGATCAATCATTGGTTCATATCCTTCCTTCTTAGGGGTCTTCAGTTCAGAGGGGTAGATTTGGTCTGGGGAGTGATGGCAAATTTAGAATTAATTAATTTTTAACTTGGAATCAAATTACCCTCATAACAATCAGAGTCAGGGCTGAGATCTTTGAGGCAGGAGCATTGCCCCTGGTCTCAAGCCCACACTCAATCATTCTCACCCTCTATTTCTTCACAGGGCCAGTGAGTGTGCCCACACTCGTAGCCAGCAACACCACAGTCACAGAGAATGAGGATGCTGTAGTCATGACTTGCTATACAAAGGCGGACTTCACCAGCTGGTTACACAATGCTAAGAGTCTGCAGCTCGGGAAGAGGATGAAGCTGTCCTGGGACCACAGAACCCTCACCATAGACCCTGTCAGGAGAGAGGATGCTGGGAACTACCAGTGTAAAGTCTCCAACCCCTTCAGCTCCTTTGTAAGTGCGCCTTTAGAGTTAGTTGTCAAGTACTAGTGATCTTCCTACCTTCCCCTATGTTCTTAAACTAAAAAAAAAAAAAAAAAAAAAAAAAAAAAAAAAAAAAAAAAAAAGGACCTAGTAGATTTCTTGTAGTGGTGGAAATTGCTTAGAAGACTTGCTATGAATCAATAAATACTAAAAAATGTGCCCTGGCATTGTCATTATTGTTGAAGTAAGGTAACAATACCACTTTGGATCCCATCTCTGGTTGGTCCCATTTGCACCATTTCCACAATGGAGGGGACACCATTTGCTTCACAGGATGGGTAGTCATTGTGTGATGACTGGCAGGAGTAAGAGATAAGCTCACAGGAATCTGAGCTCACTCCCGTTTCCAGGGAAACATGTGGAGGGTGCCTGGACACTTGTGATGATGCGAATAGACAAGAGGAGCTGTCTTCTCCCAAATTACTAATGCCCTCTGGAGTATTTTTTTGGTTATGGCAATAGACTTATTTGCATACGTTCAGTAGCACCCGGTCCTCTTTGTTGATAGAATTGGAAACTTTGGTAATATAAGCAAGGCTTAGCAATTGTCCTAGTTCAAACTGATGGCCATAGAATTATAAACGACCTCACCTTTTATGGAGCTAATTTTGACCTGATGAAGACTTGTAATCTGTTTGAGAGGAGGGCATCATCCAAAACTAGAGAGATTGCAGGTGAAGTGTTAGGGTGAGGCCGCCTAACATAAAGAGGCTGTTAAATCTCCCATCTCAGGTTTCATAGGAAAACCTGCATCAGAGCAAACTATAAGGTGAATGTCAGTTCCTCTGCACTTAGGTTATTAGTCAGGGCAAAGTGAATGACACCAGCCATATATGTGATAGGACCAAAATACTCTTCTTCCTTGGAGATGTCATTTGATCAAAGGGTAGGTGACTGTAGAGAGAAATGTAATGTGTCCATGGCAAACTCCAGAAGCACAGCCTTCTGGGAGATCAGATGCTATCTCTGTTCAGTCTCTCAGCTATTTTGAATCTATTTATAAATGGCTGGAGACTTGCACTTCTTTATAAATTGTAGGAACTGGTGACGATGCTAACTGGGTCTTGGATGAAAGGAATTAGTTGTGTTTCCCTCCGCTGTGCAGAAAGTAGCTGTGTTATGAACCAGAGGCCTCATTATTCCCTCAGAGTCTCTAACCTTTCTTCCTGACTAGGCCTCTTATCTCTATTTTTTTTTAGAGCATTTCCTTTAGAAATGTAACTGCAATTTGTAATTGCAGATTCTTTCTCTGTCCTTTTGAAATATACCTAAATCTCCTAAAAAGCTTCTTGCATCCTGGCTGGAGTGGCTCAGTGGTTGAGCATCAACCCAAGAACCTGGAGGTCATGTGCAATTCCCAGTCAGGGCACATGCCTTGGTTTCAGGCTTGATCCGCAGTTGGAATGTGCAGGAAGCAGCCAATCAATGATTCTCTTTCATCTTTGCTGTTTCTATGTCTCTCCCCTTCTCCCTTCCTCTTTCTGAAATCAATAAAAGTGTATTTTTAAAAAACACAACTGCTGGGTTTTTTTCCCCAGCCTTACAAACTGTTCAGCATTCTGGAGATAGGGGCTGTGTGTAGATGATTAAAGAGTCCATGGAAAAAGATAGTTTTGAGAGGCATTGGGGGTCAGAGGAGCTTCAGCTGAAGGAGCTAGAAGACTTTCCCCTTGACCAAGGACCTGTGCTTTTATTATACACAATTTGTCCCATTGCAAGGTGGAAATATACACTTCAAAGGGTAAGGTATCAAAGGGTTTACAGAGATTGTCAGTTTCGGGAATAGCCTACATCTGTTCAGGTGTTTGGCCCACAGGAGGCAATAAAATGCCCTGAGCTGTCTGGCAGTTAACAATCCCATTCAGGTTTGGGGGAAGTGCCCTTTAGCCATATCCAACAGGTAAACTACATGTGACTCAAAACTGTTGATCTCCCCAAGCTTCACCAACCTTTTGGTAAAACTCTTGTAATTATTACATGCTGGAATTGGTTCTCGGCATCTCACCCTTTTTGATTTTTTAAATTAAACGAGAATGTATTTTTAAAATTTAAAAATTCAATGGTAAGGACAGAGTTCTATCAAGTCACTTCAAATTACTGTCAGGCATTAAAGGAATCAGCCTGTAGACAGTTTCTATGTGGGCCAATAGTTCGTTGAGTCCCAATTTCAATGTCCAATAGTTCCTTATGTGTACATGTCATCAATGATATTTCAGTTCTGGATGGTGGACAAACAGGGGCAATGCTGGTCCGACCCTCTCTGGTTTGGTCCTGGGCAACCTGTAGCAATGCACAGCTGCTGACTGCTAGCATGGCAAGGCGTCTTCACTATCTTCATTTCTGGACTGTTTCTCCTCTGTTCTTGGGGGCCACTGCTATTTCTGTGGCTGTAGCAGTCCTGTCAGTTCCTTTGGGATCCGTTGTTGCAGGAATCCACATGGGCTTTTCTGGAAATATACAAACATATTCTCAACCAAAGGTTAATAAAGGAATCTTTTCTATAAATTTGACTTGGGACCCTTTTTCATTTTTTCCCAAATGACTTTCTGTTGACTTATTTTGACACCATGAAATTTTTCATGGGTGTCTTGCTATTGTCATGACAAATGAAAATTAATTTTCAAAGTAAAAATTTTCTTGATGTAATTTTTTCAAGGTATTTTTCTTACAGGATATTATTCTACTATCCCCCTTTTTTATTTAAATATTAAGGGGCTTTTGGAAATTTTATAATACAGTCTTGATAACTTTGAATTTTAATTTTTTGCACAAAAATATGACTGCTTCAGATTCATTGCATGTTTGGCAATATTACTATATAGTTGAACCATCAATAACAATTTTAGTTAATACTTCAGGAACAGTTTTTGTCCAATACAATTAAGATTTTATGAATATTCACTTATTTCAATTAGCCAATTTAAATTAATCTGAAATAAGGTTTAGTTATTAATTTACTTTAACTTTACTTGTCCTAGGTTATGGACAATAAATGACATTAATTAAACTTGTGCAATTAGTCTTTGAGTAACTTAACATAAACTTTGTCAGGGAGGCAAAAACATAAATTATTTACTCCAGTTTATGAGGCCAAACATATTGACTTTCAATTACAGTTCTTCAGATGTTTGAAGAAAACCTCTCTTTATCTCCTTCCAATATAATTTTCAAGCTACATAAAGTTTCATTTAAGAATCTTTATCTTTTGTTTTACAACATGCAACCTACAAGGCTGCTGCTTAATGTTTGCTCGTGCGTCCGAATAGCCTGTCACAAGAAATCTCATTACAGTAAACTCAACTACTATTTTACTGTCAGGTTTATTACTCTAACAACAATCCTAGTTTACACTTTAAATGTTAGTGGAAGAGAATTCAAAATTTTCAAATTTCTTCTTTTTATTAAATCTATAATTATATTTTTAAAGAGTATCCCATTTAGCTAATTTGCATATAGAGAAGGATCATGGGAGGTCTCAGTAACTTTTTTAGAAGACTTAATCAAATTGCTTACAAAGACATTGGCTTATTCAAAGGGAGGGGTTGGCCTTTGTTGTTTCAAGATGGCGGCCCCCAGGGGAGCGGCAAGCCATGTGGCCATCATGGTGGCTGCCTAAACTGTTCTTTGATAGAAAAGATAGTTTGTTTATTATCACAATACACAAGGGAAGAGCAAACCAAAACCCCTACAGACAAGCAGAAATCTCACTAGCTGTTTCTGGTCTTTATTAGAATTTAATTGTTTATAAAAATATTGGCTTTTCATGTAACTTAATTTATATGAGACCTTGATTATATTTTACAAAGCTAACTTATTTAAGTAATTACAGTAGGTATCTTTATTTAAAAAGCAAAACAAGTTTAGTAAATGTTTACGTCTGATTCACAAGCCACAAAAGCGGCCACCTCCAGCCTAATTAAAAATGCAGGTGGCTAGAGACTTATTATTTTAAATTGTTTTAAAATTCTGCTGTTAAAAATTTTGCTGTTGGATTTTAAGAAAATATTTTGCCCTCCTTAGAGGCCAAAACCTTCATAACATTTATAAGTAAAATATAGTTATTTATTTTATTAATAAAGCTTTCCATGCAATTTCAAGTATATTAGATCTGTTTAATTTAAAATATTTTCCTTGGTTACAGCCTTGAAATTTTAACTTGGAAAAACCATCAAATATATATCTATGTATGATTTAAAGATTATAATACTTTTTATAATTATCTTTAGATATCAATTAAATTTTAAACTGGTCTTTATATTAAAAATTTTCAGTTGGGAATCACAGAATTAATCTCTCTTATTTAATTAGACCAATAAACATATTTTGAATTCCTAATTATCAGAGAAAACACATCTTATTTTCTTCAAAAATAAATTTTTACACTTTAGGCATTTAATTACCACAACTATATAATTTCTCCCAATTTAATTTGAATCTTGAACTTTTGGAGCTGGCAAGTCAAATATTTAGCTTTTCTAGATTAGTAACACTTTTATATTTTTAAGAATAAATTTCAAAAATACAAGACATAATCAATTAATAGATTCAATTTTGTCCTTTAGGTTTTTCATGAGGCATATGTAGATTAATATTTCAGCATTTTTTTTTCATTTCAAAATATCTAAACCTTTAACTTTATTATTTATATAATTAAGGAAACTCCTAAAATTTTTAAGCTGCCTTTCTGGATGGCGAAATAGGTTTGGTCTTTTCAAATGTAAATTACCACATTCTTTAAAGATGGCTGCTGGTGGGAACTGGTCTACCTGCTTTTCTGGGGGAAGGGCGACCACCCCTTCCTCCATTAACAAAGGGCGTAGCCAGTCTTCACCTGGGCTATTTAGATTTTTATAACATATTTTTCAACAATTTCTGAGATTCAAATCCAATTCTAATTATTTTAAAGCATTTTCTTTGGCAATTTTTGTAACAAAAACAATTGACTGATTTTCTTGAAGGCCTTAAAAGTTAACTTTGACCGAGGTACATTAGCATTTTAAAAACTACTCTTTTTTATGGAAATGCCAATCCTGCTGCTAGAACCTAGCCTATGTCTTCTCCCTTTGGTTCAAATCTGCCATTTTTCTTAGGAAAAAACCCCACAAAAAACAGTTCTGGGTTTTTCATTTCTGTAGCCCTTGTAAAGAGTCAAGTCCAGTTTAAGACCTATCTAATATCTGAAATCGGAACGTGCACACATTTTGTCCTAAACTAGGTTTTCTCTTTACACATGCACAGATATCCCAGACACATTTCTAAAGTTTTAAAACTTTTTGATGGCTAGAAAAGAGGCTTTAAATTAGCATACTGGGAGAGTGGCCTTCCATATTGGATTGCCAAGTGTCTCCCTTCCTCCATATCCTGCTTGCTTTGGGGGGAAGTTTTCAGTAACAGATCTGGCCGCATACCTTTTCGGGCTTAATAGATAAGGACAGATCTTAATTTTTTTCTTTTTTCGCTTTCCAAAGTAATTACTAGCACCTAAGGTGACCTTTGCCAAATTTTGCATTTCCCTGGGAGTTCTTCTATAATTTTTAAACAAAACTTTAAGTAATCTGATTGCGGGAGAGCAGATAGCCCTGCCCTCTCCTACCACCTTTGAATTTCTCTGCACCAGAGGCAGTTTCGGCAGTAGAGTTTCATTTCTTATTACAGATTTTAGATTCCAAATACAAATTAAGATTTTAATTTGAACAAGAAACCATATTAAAGATGACCACGGTACTCTTTTTTCAGCCTGATTTAAAAAAGTACCTTTTGATTTTCCAATTTCTTTATAATTTTACCTTTTGACCAAATTTTCCCCCATGATAATCTGACTTAAACACAAAGTATCACTCACGCACTTGCGGATCCGTGGGGTTCCGAAGCTGACATGGGCTCTAGGCACAGTGAAAATTCCACCACCAGGTCCGGTGATATTTTCCACTCAGGTGAATCCTTCTTTCTCCAGAAGCGCTCCATTAATGTTGGTACTTCCAGGGTTAGGTCCCACGTTCAGGCGCCATAATGTTTGGGTTCTTTTCCCAGCCTTACAAAGGGTTCAGCATTCTGGAGATAGATGATTAAAGAGTCCAAGGACAAAGGATAGTTTTGAGAGGCATCGGGGGTCAGAGGAGCTTCAGCTGAAGGAGCTAGAAGACTCTCCCCTTGACCAAGGACCTGTGCTTTTATTATACACAATTTGTCCCATTGCAAGGTGGAAATATACACTTCAAAGGGTAAGGTATCAAAGGGTTTAGAGAGATTGTCAGTTTCGGGAATAACCTACATCTGTTCAGGTGTTTGGCCCACAGGAGGCAATAAAATGCCCTGAGCTGTCTGGCAGTTAACAATCCCATTCAGGTTTGGGGGAAGTGCCCTTTAGTCATTTCCAACAGGTAAACTACATGTGACTCAAAACTGTTGATCTCCCCAAGCTTCACCAACCTTTTGGTAAAACTCTTGTAATTATTACATGCTGGAATTGGTTCTCGGCACACAACTTATTGCCAGTGATATGATTCATAGAATATTTGCCTAGAGGGTTGGGGTCCATTCTGTTAAAATTTAATTCTCTGTTTTCTGTGTCTCAGTCTCTGAGGAAGGGTAGGAGCCTAAGTTGGGTGGGAACATTTAAAACCAAGATGTAAAAACACCTGCTTACACTCACCAGTGTGGCCAAGTTGGCTGGCACTTGGTCCCGAACACCTAAAGTTTGCATGTTCAGTCCTCGGTCAAGGCATTTATGGGAGGCAACTGGTTATTTTCTCTCTCACATCTCTCCTCTCTCTTTCTCTCTCTCTCTCTCTCACTCTCTCTCTCTCTCTCTCTCTTTCTCTCTCTCGCTCTCCCTCCCTCTCTCTCATCAATAAAAACTTATGCTTGAGTGAGGTTTAAATGTAACAATAATGAAAATAATGAAAACCCTCCTGTCAGTATTTCATGAGTTTTATTTATCTTTTGTGTCATCCAATTAGCAAAACACAGATGCCTATGATTCCTTCTCCTATTCTTAAAATCTCCCCAGCCTTTTGTTTTGGGGGTGTTGACATCATTCACACTGCCCTATTGCATGGTCTTGAATAAGGACTTTCTTGCCTCCCTAAATTTGTCTGGCTTAAGTTTTACTTTCACATCATCTACCTGTAATTAGTGAAACCTGTCATCATACACTGTCAATCCGATATAATAAAAGAGTAATATGCAAATTAACCATCACTCTGCTACAACCACAAGTCACACTCACAAGCCAGGCCCACCAGCCAATCAGGAGCAAATATGCAAATAAAGCCAACCAAGATGGCTACGGCCACAGAGAGCAGGAGGGAGGCTTGGGTTTCCCCGGCAATGGAGGAAGCCAAGCTTTCCACCTGCCCTTGCCGGCCTAGGCCTCCACTCAAGGCTACAAAGTTTCAATTATAGAAGATACATAAATCCAAAAAAAATGCCTGCCGCCACAGAGCAAGCAGAAGGCTTAGCTCCACTCCAGGCTACAAAGTTTCAATTGTAGAAGATAAATAAACCCCAGATACCAGGGCCTCCGCTTGAGTCACCAGGGGCATGGCCAGCCTGCAAACCACCACAGGCCCCTCACCCAGGCAGCCTCACACCCCAAGGGAACCCCCACCCTGATCCGGGACACCCTTCAGGACAAACCAGCTGGCCCCGACCTGTGCACCAGGCCTCTCTCCTAGCTAATAAAAGAGTAATATGCAGATTGACCATCACTCCAACACACAAGATGGCTGTCCCCATGTGGTCAAAGATCCTGCCCCCATGTGGACACAAGATGGTCACCACAAGATGGCCAGCAATGAAGGGCATTTGGGAGGGACCAGGCCTGCAAGGGAGGGCAGTTGTGGGTGATCAGACCAGCAGGGGAGGGCAGTTGGGAGGGACCAGGCCTGGAAGGGAGGGCAGTTAGGGTTGACCAAGCCTGCAGGGGAGGGCAGTTAGGGGTGACCAGGCCTGCAGGGGAGGGAAGTTGGGGTCGACCAGGCCTGAAGAAAAAGCCAGTTGGGAGGGACCCAGGCCTGCAGGAAAGAACAGTTGGGGGGGACCAGGCCTGTAGGGGAGGGCAGTTAGGGTTGGCCAAGCCTGCAGGGGAGGGCAGTTAGGGGTGACCAGGCCTGCAGAGGAGGGCAGTTAGGGGCAAACAGGCTGGCAGGGGAGCAGTTAGGCATAAATCAGGTTAGCAGGGGAGTGGTTAGGGGGTGATCAGGATGGCAGGCAGAAGCAGTTAGGAGCAATCAGGAAGGCAGGCAGGCGAGCAGTTGGGATCCAGCAGTCCTGGATTGTGAGAGGGATGTCCGACTGCCCGGATCAGGCCTAAACGGGCAGCCGGACATCCCTAGAAGGGTCCCAGATTGGAGAGGGTACAGGCTGGGCTGAGGGGCACACCCCTCCCCTGTGCACGAATTACGTGCACTGGGCCTCTAGTCCTTAACATAATTTCAAATTTTCCCATTTCTTTCCTTATGTGGCTAAAATTTTCCAAAAAATGTTTCCCACTTTTCTTCCTCTCTTCTGAGGTGGGGATCACAGCAGGACATGGCCTGACTTCCCAGATCTTTCCCAGGTGGCCTCTGAGTGGCCTTTGCACCAGATCTGAGAACACGCCACCTAACCATCAAAAGTGTTCTTGTTCCACACTCATTTTCACAGCACCTTCGAAGATTAATATCACAGAGAATTACACAAATATTCAGTGATAAAAGAACAACTCCAGTAAACATGCACGTCCCTGTGATGTCAGCCACCTGCAGGCTTACACTGGACGACCCTGTTTCTAGCCCTCCATGACCCAGAGCTCAGGCCAGACATCAGGGTCCTCATTCTTAGTCTCTTTTTTGTTGTTGCTTTGCAAAATCTATGTGCCTGGCATTAGAGAGTCAAGAGCAGAACCTGGGAAATGGAAATAAATCTCTCCTCTGGTTCTGTTTTCTTTCCTTCTTATTGTGGCCTCTGGGGTATTTGGTGGGATATCTTGGAGACCTGGACAAAGTTGGATTGTGGGTAAGCAGAAGGGAGCATAGGAAGGGGTCATGGAGGGATGGGGTTTGTTCAGAGTCAGGATGAGACATTGTAAAGCTTGGGAGGTTTTGGGGTGTGAGGCATTTTATGAGTTCAATGGCACGTAGGGGTGTAATGTAGGAAGGCTCTGCATGTGTGGGTTTAGGCTGGGCTGAGGAACACAAGAGGGGCTGACCTACCTGTTGAGAAAGCAGCCACTGTATCTGGTGCAGTGGTATTGGGGTGCCATTCTCCCAGAGCTACATGGGTGTGAGGGGTGAGAAACTGGGTTCAGATAACGAATACGGTCTTGAAGGCTTAGATTAGTGCCCTGACATTGGGACAACTGGGACACTAGATGTACAGGCTGACAGGGTAGATAGTACAGAAAACAGGGGACAAGAAAGAAGGAGACAGAATTCAGATTGGTGGTTTTGAGGGATATAGGTGCTGGCGGATTGGAGCAACCTCTCATTGTGTACAGAGTTTTATTTGGGGTGATGAAAATGTTTTATTACTAGGTAACATGGTGGCTAAACAACATTGTGGCTATACTGCCCGTGAAATGTTCACTTTAAAAGGATTAATATCTTGTTATAAGAATTTCACCTCATAAAAATCATTATGCTTATTGAAAAAAGCCAGACAAAGAGGAGAGCATACGATATAATTCCATGTATATAACATTCTAGAAATGCAAACTAATATATCAAGAAAGGCAGGCTGAGTGATTGCCAGATGACTGTGGGGTGGGGTGTAGAGAGAGGGAGTCCAAAAGCACATGAGACACTTTTGCGTGGCAGGCAGTGTGTATGCATGTCAGCAGTTACCACATTATACATTTTACATATGTGTGGTTTATCGCCTGTCACTTATACAACAGTCAAGCTGCAATCAAGGCTTGATGTCATGAATTGCTTGTGTAGTTTGGGAGGGAAGAACCCCTTTATTCTGTTATTGTTGTTCCCAAGTGGGCAGACCCTGGATGTGCAATAATGACAACAGCTGGCCTTTCTCCAGCACACACTGTGTACTGGGCACTTCAGGTCTATTAGCTCATTTAATCACCCAAATGAGTCAGGTTAACTCATTTACTTCCCTCTACTTTCCCACCTCCTGGCCTTTGTACCTGCTGTGCCCTCTGCCTGGACCTCTTTCTCCTGCCCTCAGTTAGCTGTAGGTTAACCTGTGCACTTGCTCTATTAGATGCTGCTCTTCAGGAAAGTCTCCCTGGTCCCTCAGTCTAGGTCAGAATCCCAGTTATGTGAGGTCATGACCCTCCATATTTCACCCTTTCAACCATGATCACATGTGTAACTTCTTTTCTCATTTATCAAAGAAGACCATCCTTCTGCTCACCATCTTCTGACACTGCTCTAAGCAATGGGGGTGCAGTGTGAGACAGAACTGACAAAATCCCAGTCCTCATGGACATGGCATGCTTTTGGGGGAGTCACCCAGTAACCCACACAGTAACAACAGTAATAATATGATAGCACGTTAGAGTGAAATAAGGCATGTGTGGGGTGTTTTTATTTCTTTCCATTTAAAAATGTTGGAGCAGCAAAAAGGAGGCAAGCTGGTTGGAGGAGACAGAGCTGGAGATGAGAGGACATGAAGTCAGAGAGGGCGGGGCCATAGCCAGAAGTCTGGCTTCCCTCTGAGTGATCTGAGGAGCCTCTGCAGGGCTCAGAGCCCCAGTGGGCGTGAGTGATGTGTTGAGTGAAGGCACCCAAAATTTAGCCTTTCTTAAGTTCCTACTTTGGGATATTGATTTCAAGCTTTTAAGAAACAAAACTCAGAAAGAACTTTTGACCACTACCCTCCACCCGCCCCACATTCCTGTCATAGATTCAGACAGAAAAACTTGCTCAAGAAAGGAATCAGGATGTTCACCTTAGTCTGCTTTCCTCAGCACCTGTGTGGCTGCTGGGCGGAGGACAGGGAGCCCAGTGAGAAGGCAAGAGCATTCATCCAGGTGACAGGTGAGTTTGTTCAGACAAGCATGGGAAGAAGGGGTCAGTTTCCATATTTGGTCAGAGCATGGAATCCAGTGGATTTGCTGAAAGATTGAATGTGTGGTGTGGGAGACAGAGAAAGAGATCCAGGAAAATTCTGTAGGAGCACATTGAGGTCATAAGTTTGGCGGGGATCAAGGATCTACGGGCATCTTAAACTGCCTTTTAGATATTAGTTGCCAAATAAATAGTTAGAAATCAGGACTAATGTCCAGTTTGTCTCTCTCATCCACTCTCGTGCCTCTGCGGCCCTGGATAGTGATGGGTAGGTATATAGTAGGAGTACATTACATATGCCAAGAATTGATAAATGAACAATCAGATCCTATGGTGGACACTCATACACAATATTTCTTAGTGACTGAAAAAATACAGGGATGCCATAAAGTTACCATGCCTGCAGGGGCCCTTATGAACCCATTTGTTTTTGTAAGGCATGTCAGGACCTTTCTCGAGCATTCATGCTGTACGCATTTTGGAACTAAATTAAGTTAAACATTCTGAAAGTGCATGGGTGATATTGAGGCCTAGCTGGCAACCCTCGGCGAGAGTCCTGCCCCCAATTCCTCAACAATAGAGACGTGACTGGAGTCCTTCAGGCAGGCAAGAAGCTGATGTTCTAATCAAAATTAGGAACATGTACAAACACAACAAAGGAACCGCTTAAGCAGTGAGTAGTGATGGCATAAACACTAATCTGAGACATGAGTCAGGGTCTCAGGACTCCTTGTTCTTTCTGAACAGCTATGGGTGATGTCAGTGTGTCAAGTTGCTCTCCAGGAATGAAGAATTTTTTTATTAGCAGATTCCAATGAATCTTTTAGTTCTTTTTCTAATGAGAAGTCAAAAGTGGACACATTTAGACTGAAAGAGCAATGTTGCAGTATTTTTATGTTTTGTTTTGTTTTGTTAATGAGTTAGGTACTCAATGATTAGGTAACTAGGACTGAGCTTTTAGTTAGACTTTTAAACCTTACTAAGAGTCGTGGCTCTGCTGTGAAGGGAAGCCAAGTGTTTACCCCAGATGTGCCTTTTACGGTATTGATTTTGATATCCTTATTGGGAAAAAAGACGTTTAAGAAATAAGCCTTGGACCTTCCCACTAAACTGCCTAGAATGTGTATAGATGGAGGACCAGCTCCAGGAGGGACATTCACATTTGCTTTGGCATCTCCATGCCAATGTTCCTGCCTTTTGAAGCCTCGAACCACAATCCTCTTTCCACCTCAGCTTCAGAATGACATATAAGCCTCTACTACTCAATGCTTCCTTTGTTCTCTATTCTTTTTTTAAAAAAATCTTTTTTGTTCAGATAATTATAGTTTTTTCTCCTCCCCCCCCCTTGGCTCCCCTCCATCTGGTTCCCACCCCACCTTCTGCCCTTTCCTCCCTTCCACTGTCATCATCCATAGGTGTACAATTTTTGTCTAGTCTCTTCCAGTACCCCCAAACCTCTTTCCCCCTGAGAATTATCAATCCACTTCCATTCTATGCCCCTGATTCTATTATATTCACCAGTTTATTCTGTTCCTCAGATTTTTAATTCACTTGATTTTTAGATTCACTTGTTGATAGATATATATGTGTTGTTCATAATTTTTATCTTTACTTTTTTCTTCTTCTTCCTCTTCTTAAAGAATAACTTTCAGCATTTCATATAATACCGGTTTGGTGGTGATGAACTCCTTTAGCTTTTTCTGGTCTGTGAAGCTCTTTATCTAACCTTCAATTCTGAATGATAACTTTTATGGGTAGAGTAATCTTGGTTGTAGGTTCTTGCTATTCATCACTTTGAATATTTCTTGCCACTACCTTCTGGCCTGCATAGTTTCTGTTGAGAAATCAGCTGACAATCGTAAGGGTGCTCCCTTGTAGGTAATTAACTGTTTTTCTCTTGCTGCTTTTAATATTCTCTCTTTTTCTTTTGCCCTTGGCATTTTAATTATGATGTGTCTTGGTGTGGTCCTCTTTGGATTCTTTTTGTTTAGGGTTCTCTGCGCTTCCTGGACTTGTAAGTCTATTTCTTTCACCAGGTGGGGGAAGTTTTCTGTCATTATTTCTTCCAATAGGTTTTCAGTATCTTGCTCTCTCTCTTCTTCTGGCACCCCCACAATTCTGATGTTGGTACGCTTGAAGTTGTCCCAGAGGCTTCTTTGTATTTCAAATCTTTGACTTGATCCTTGTGTCCCTCTAGTCTGCTGTTGGGTCTCTGTATAATATTTTTTATTTCAGCCAGTGTATGTTTAATTTCTAGTTGGTCCTTTTTCATATCCTTAAGGGTCTCGTTGAATTTATCGGCCTTTTCTAGGAAATTCTTGAAAAACCTTATAACCGTGGTTCTGAACTCTATATCTAGTCGTTTGTTTTCCTCCATTTCTTTCATTTGTGATCTGTTTCTTTGTCTCCGCATTTTCGCTGCTTCCCTGAGTTGGTAGGGTGGCTTTGTGTGCTAGGTGTCCTATATGGGCCAGTGGGTCTGCCTCCCAGTTACCTGAGGTGGACACTCTTGGTGCACCCCTTTGTGGACTGTGTGTACAGCCTTGTTGTAGTTAAGTCTTGATTGTTGTTGGTGTCACTGGGAGGAATTGACCTCCAGGCCAATTGGCTGTGAGGACCCGCTGTGTCTATAATGGAAGAACTGCTGCACTGGAGACATGCTTAGGGGGCAGAACTTGCTTCAGTGGGGCTTTGGTGCTCACTGAGTCTTCCTCTTGAATGTGTCACTTTTGGATGTGAATAGTTGAAATCTGTTGTTGTCTCACATTGTCCTCTAGATATGCTAGCTTCTGGATCTCCAATGGGGTGCTGGTCAGCTACTGTCTGAGGCCACCCAGCAGGAGGTACAGCGAGAACTACAGTTTTGTCCTCTTTGCTTGGGGTTTGGAGGTTTTAGAGCTTTCTGACCAGAGCTGCAGTTTGTTTGGTTAAGCTGCAATAGGGCAGGCCATTTATATGCAAAAGCAGCTGCTTGGAGCTTTGGTGGGTTTGTAGATTGTGCGAGGCGGGGTCTCAGGGAGTCACTAGGCTAGGGTGTGGCAAACAGCGATGGCTGCCAGTCAGCCCTCTCTGCATTTCTGCATTTCCAAGTCCCCGCATCTCGCGCCCCAGCGTAGTAAACAATGATTGCTGGGCGCACCTCTGCAAGCAAGCCACCCTCACTCTCCGACCCGATGGCAGACAGTCTAGCTTCTCCCCATAGGAGTTTGGGTCCCCAGCATCTCCCCAGAAACTGGAGTTCACAGTAATCTGGAGCTTGTCTCCCATTGGGCTGAAAGAATCAGCGCACCTAGACACCTGCCGCCAGCCCGATTCGCGCGTCTCTGTACCTCAGCTTTTCAGCTCTTGTGCACATCTCAATGCTCTTTTCTCTTTCCTTCTAGTTGTAGAACTTACACTCAGCCAGCTTTTCCATGGTTCTGGGTGACAGACGTTTAGTCTTTTAGTTGTAGTTTTGAAATTGTCATGGGAGGCAGCAGTTTAGGTGTTTACCTATGCCGCCATCTTGGTTTCTCCTGGTCTCTATTCTTATAGCTCCAGAATATTTGTTCATATATCAGACTTTGTACATTGTCTCCTCTTAATCTGTCTCTGTTAATTTGATTTTTAGCCCAGATAGAAGAATTTAAAGATGAGAGGAAGACTACCCTTTGTTCCCATAGCTGGATGTTATGGTTTCTACTTAAAGAATAAATAGAAAATATAACCTGGCAGGTGTGATAGGAAAGAATGCAGATGCGGCCTGGAGCCTGGAAACTAGTCAGTGAAACAGGTTGCAGGAGATACCTTGCTCGAGATAAGAGAAAGATATTGTCTGCTAAGCACAAGATGGATAGATGTTTTCTGCTCTTAAGGTAACATCACTGACCCAACCCCAAAATGGGTTGCAGAACATTGGGTTGTCTGCACGAAGTCAGACCTCTAGGCCCTAATAACCAAAGACCCCAGCCAGGATGGTGCCAGGGGAAATAAGTCACATTATGAGTACTTATAGCATAACTGACCAATCTTCAAAACCCATGACTCTGAACCCCACGGCATGACTTTTGCCCCTTAAAAGACCCTAAATATAAACCACTGCGAGTTCTGGTCTTTGAGCAGGAGCTGCCCCATTGCCCTTCATTGGTACCTTTGAAATATATACTTTCCTTCCTTTCACTGCAACCTGGTGTCAGTTTACTGGCTGTCTAGGCATTAGGAGAACAGATCACACCTCAGGGGGGACAACAGTATGAATAGACTTACAGGCCTGTACCTCCACTGCTCCTGGGATCAGAAACACTGCCTCAAGCCTCACTCTGTGAGAACAGAGAGGAAGAAAAGGGGTGAAGGTGGACTCTGAAGGTGACAGAGGGCTTAGTGAGTGAGGGGAGTGAAAGTAAAGTCTTCTCCAACTTGCTGAGCACCTAATACAGGCCGATCACTGACAATATCATAATCACTTCTAGCATCGCCCTGCCTGGTAGTTTTTATATGAGCTGTAGGTTTTGTTTTTTTTGTTTTTTTCCCATCAACAATCAATTTTTGAATAGGGTGTCCTACAATTCATTTCAGTTCTGATAGTAACTATCTAAGCGGGTGCAGACCCCATAGGGTCAAGGCTCAGTAACATTTCTTCAGAAGCCATCACAAATGGGGTGCCCAGGTAACTCACATTTTGGCCTGGTTAACTCCAGGTTTGGAGGTTCCCATGACCCCTCCTGCTTTATAATTATCTGAAGAAACCCACACAGTACTCAGGAAAGGACTTTGCTTACTATTACTGGTTTATTGTAAGTATACAATTCAGGGATAACTAAATGGGAGAGACTGGTAGATCAAGGCATGGGGAGAGGTGTGAAACTTCCATTTTTTCCCTGAGCGCTCAGCCTTCCAGCATCAAAACAAAGTTTTCTGAACCCCATGTTTAGGGTTTTTATTAGAAGTATCCTTATGTTGGCATAATTGATGAAGTAATTGGCCATTGGTAATTATCTCTACCTTCTCTCTCTTCCCAAGAGGTTAAGGGGTTGGGCTGTGTGAATGAAAAAGGGGCCACACATTCAGCTTGATGAGTTCAGGAAAGGCCTGTGTGGTGGCCTTACAAACTCAGAAACCTGAAGTAACCCCACAGGATGGTCTGACAATAAAACCTTCTAACTTAAAGTGAGTCATGGTGGGTCGTCATGTGCTAGGCTGGTGTCTTTCCTGACAAAGGTCAGTCTTTACGTTAACTGAGCCCATCCATTAACTTTTTGCATCTACAATAACATACCTTTGGAATGTCAGGGTGGTTTTCTTTTTTCCAAACCCCTCACAACTCTAGAACAGAGAGCACAAGACCCCTCCATGTTATTGTTATCATGCTAATTGTTTACTGTTAACTATCTTATACCAACCAATATAAAAGAAGTATGTGTTGATTTGTTTTACTTTTTATCTATTCCCAGAGATTCTCTCTATGCCTTGCTGATTTCTTTTACCTCTCCAATATTTGACCACTGGATTTTATGTCACTCCTTTTCCTTCTACAGATTGTAAAGTGTGTAGGAGATGTTCTATTTTCTAAATATACTCCTGGAAAATCATTCCATGAACCCCATGGTCATTTTCTAATTCCTGTGGATCCCTTTTAAAGATGGCAATTGAATTTTATCCAAGTGATAGATACCATGTCAGGAATACAAATATGTGTTAGTTATGATTTGTATCATATTCTCACTAGGTTGAGTCATTCTCTTGAATGAGAACAACAGTTAAAATGTAAATCATGAGCCAAAACTGGTTTGGCTCAGTGGATAGAGCGTCGGCCTGCAGACTGAAAGGTCCCAGGTTCGATTCCGGTCAAGGGCATGTAACTTGGTTGCGGGCACATCCCCAGTAGGAGGTGTGCAAGAGGCAGCTGATCGATGTTTCTCTCTCATCGATGTTTCTGTCTATCTATCACTCTTCCTTCCTCTCAGTAAAAAAAATCAATAAAATATATTAAAAAAAAAAAGTAAATCATGATTGGGGAAAAAGAACGCCTATTTGGGAATTCCGTATGAGTTACAGTGACTGAGGGACCCGTTTCACTGTTCAAAAAATACAATTCATTTCTAATGTTTGGCCTATTTTACTAGTCTTTTCCCTGTACTTCTAACTCCAGTTGTCTGGATTGGTGTAATATACAAATGATATAATTAAAAATCAACTAGGTAAATTTTCAGAAGCTTTTAATGTCCCTTGGCCTGAAACCCTTCTTATGGTTCTTCTCAAACTGGAATCTTTTTTTTTTTGGTAAACACATAGCTTTTCTCTTCATTAAATAGTCACGAGTAGACTCATGTATCTAGATGAAGAGACATATGAACTGATCTTATGAAAAGGAGACACTCTGCAGTATTATCAGGAACTTTTTAACCAGCGTATAGGGACAGATAAATTAGTGACATTTATTTTACAGGAGTGCTCTCAGCACATGAAGATTTCAAAGACCATGACTTATTTTGTCAATTGGAAAAGACATCAATGAAAGACACTCCAACATTCTTTGAAGGGACCTTATCAGGTGCCCAACCACAAATGGACATCTGTCCCTGTCTCTGACTCTTGCCTCCACCTATAGTGAACAAAGTCTTCTTGAGAATGAGAAGTCATTGATATCAGAGATGGACAGCTATCCCAAGACACTGACAAGGCCTGTATAACTACAAATGGATTTTCTTTTGCTGTCTGTGAATATTAGTGATAATAATAATTACACTTGTTCTTTGGACTTTTCTCCAACATTGTATATATAGCCCAATTTTTAATAATGACTAAAGGTGTATATGATAACTTTTGTATTATTAATAATACTTTTTTATGTTTTCTCTTTTTGAGACAGGATAGTAAGAAGCTAGGAAAATTCCTTGGCAAGTGGAACTAGGCAACTGAGACAGATAGCTGAAGAAACTGGCCAAGCAATTTACAGCCAGATACAGAAGGCCATCAAGGTGGAAAGCCTGGGGTGCCTAGTTATGGGCAGAACTGGCCCCAGGGACGCCTTCCTTCCCTGTAATGTTGGTGATAATGAGGTTTAGACTGCCTGCCCTGGCACTGACCCGTTATTAGAGATCATGACCCTTAAAAGCAGGGGTCCTCAAACTTTTTAAACAGGGGGCCACTTCACTGTTCCTCAGACCGTTGAGGGCCGGACTATAGTTTAAAAAAAAACCACCTATGAACAAATTCCTATGCACACTGCATGTATCTTATTTTGAAGTAAAAAAACAAAACGGGAACAAATACAATATTTAAAATGAAGAACAAGTAAAGTTAAATCAACAAAGTTACCAGTATTTCAATGGGAACTATGGGCCTGCTTTTGGCTAATGAGATGGTCAATGTCCAGTTCCATATTTGTCACTGCTAGTCGTAACAAGTGATGCAAGTGTGCATCAGTTAGTCTAGATCTGGTTGGAGATTTCAGATGTTTCATTCTGGAAGAAGTCTGTTCACAGACATAAGTGCTGCCAAAGATGGTTGCCATTTTGAGTGCATGGTTCCTGAGATTAGGATATGTCTCAGAGGGGAGAGATGCATAGAAATTAGGAAGGCTGCTTGACTTGAATGCGTCTTTCAGAGAGTCACAATTCTGCAGTTCAGCCAGTTCCATTTGGTAAATTGTATCCACATTTTCAATGTCAATAGAAAATGGGTTACAGAAAAGCTGTATGTCCTGTGCATGGAGATGAAGCTCTTTAAATCTAAATTGGAACTTCTTTTGCAGCTTTTCCAGTGAATCCACACATGTTTTGTTTGGGAATGCAACCAACGGTTTTTCCGCTAACAGATTTTGAGTTGTGGGGAGATGGCAGAAATGTTCCTCCTTCACTTGTTTGATGAGGAGGCCTAATTTTACTTCAAATGCTTTCACATGTGGTTGCATATCACAGATGAGCTTCCCCTTTCCTTGAAGTTGCACATTGAAACTCTTGAGTAGCTCTGCTCATCTGTCAGAAAGGCAAGGTGCCATTTCCATTCTGCATCATTGAGCTCTGGTACTTCTTTGTTTTTTGAAAGCAGAAAAGCTGTAATCTGTGGAAGTAAGTCAGGGAAATGTTTCAAAACTCTCCCTCGACTCAGCCAACGGACTTCTGTGTGGTACAGAACATCTTCATAGGCAACATTTAGCTCAGACAGAAATTCCTGAAATTGTCTGTGGTTTAGTGCATTAGCTCTAATGAAGTTAACACAAGATACCACAGTTTTCATAACAGAGTCCCACTTCGGTGATTTACTACACAGCGCTTGTTGGTGGATGAGGCAGTGTATGGCTATTGGGTGAGAATGGTTATGTTTGTCCATCTCTTGTTTAATGGGAGCAATTACTCCTTTCTTAGACCCCACCATGCTAGGAGCACCATCAGTTGTCACACTGGCTAGTTTAGCCCAGTCCAGCTCCAAACCATTCACAGTTTGGCAAACCTTTTCATAGATATCCTCTCCTGTAGTTGTTCCTTTGATGCTTTGCAGTGCAGCAAGCTCTTCTGTGACTTCGAAATAGTCATTCGTCCCACGAATAAAAATTAGAAGTTGTGCAGAATCACGAACATCATTACTTTCGTCGAGTGCCAAGGAAAAGTAGGAAAGTTTTTTTGCGGAGTTTTGCAAATGCTGATGCAAATTGTCTCCCATTTCTTCAACCCTTCGTGTAATTGTAGGTCCTGAACGACTCACTGTACTAAATAAATCGGCCTTCTGTGGACACATCTCTTTGGCAACAGAAAGAAGGCATTCTTTAACAAATTCTCCCTCCACGAATGGTCTGCCAGTGCACGCTATTAGCTTGGCAACTTGAAAACTTGCTCGCAGTGATGAAATATTTAGCTGTTTCTGCTTCACAAAAGTATTTTGCTGAGTTGTCAATGTATTTTTCAGTTTTAATATTTTATCTTTTCTCACTACTCCTATCAAACAATCATATTTGTATTTATGTTGAGTTTGATAGTGTCGACGCAAATTGTATTCTTTGAACACAGACACTATATTCTGGCATATCAAACACACAGCTCTTTCCTTGTACTGCATGAAAAAGTAATCATAAGTCCACTGTTCTTTGAATATCCTACACTCCGAGTCAATTTTTCTCTTTCTTGATATCATTGTTTCCTGGGGATTCCAAATTGCTATTAGTAAAATACCAATATATACATATATATATATATATATATATATATATATATATATATCTACAAAAACAATATACCAGCAATAACTTTGCCCACCCAGAGACATATAGACTGCACTGCCCATCAATGCAGTCTGATCAGTGTCCATCAATGCAGCCTTGCCAGTCCACATCATTTCAGCCTCACCAGTGCCCATATTGGTGGAACTCAGCTTTTACCTCAGGCTCACACTGGTGCAGTGCAGGATCCGGCATGATTACAGAGCCGGTTCCTCAACCACCTTTCCAGTTCACACTACCCTGTGCGAACCGCACTGTGATCTGTGAAGTCGCACAGGAATCTGATCGCATGGGTGAGAAGACCCATGCAATCAGATTCCACTGCAGGAAAAAAGAAGGCACGTATGCCTTTTTTCATCCGAATCTAATGCGAGTTCAGTCATACAAGCATATGGCTGAACTCACACTGCTCAGAGATCGCAACAGTGTGACCCGGGGATTACACAGCACACAACATACATCACACATAACTGAATAGCAATCAAAATATAAATGCACTTACTGTCAATCAAATTGGTTTTCCTACTGCTCGGATGTCTGCAGAGCTGGATTGAGTTCCCACGGGGCCCTAGGCAGATTACCAGTTTGGGGCCCCCATGTGATAACACTGAGCACTGACCATTTGCATTAACACTGACCACTGACCATTTGCGATAACACTGACCGCTGACAATTTGCATTAATACTGAGCGCTGACCATTTGCATTAACACTGAGCACTTACAATTATCATCACCACTGAGCACTGACTATTTGCATTACCTCTGAGCACTGTCCATTTGCATTAACACTGAGCACTTACAATTATTATTACCACTGAGCACTGACAATTTGCATTAGCACTGAGTGCTGACTATTTGTGTTATCACTGTGATGCAACCCCCCTAGAAACCACCAGCAACCAACTAACCAACTTTTAAAAAAAAGGTTCTCCTAACTTAAAAAAAAGGCTCTCCTAACTTCAAAAAAAGGCGCCCCGTATCTGCAAAAAAAAAAAAAAAAAAAAAAAAGACCTCCTAACTTCAGAAAAAAAAAGGCCTCCCTTAACCGCCAAAAAAAAGGTCCTACTAAATGCAAAATAAAAAAAAAAATAGACCTAACTTAAAAAAATAATTAATCCTATCTTGTTCTTCCTCGGTCCTCAGGCAGCAGCAGGCTCTGCACAGCCAAGCTTGTGAATCGTCCGAGACTGAGAGGAGGAATCGAGAGACAGAGAGAAGGAGGGGAGTCGGAGAGTGCAGCGCACATTCCACACATGTGCACTGCGGGCCCGGGATGAGTTGGCTGCTAAGCAGGACAGGCAGCGGTGGCAATAACACCCAGCGGGCAGGATAAATGTCCTCGGCGGGCCGCATGTGGCCCGCGGGCCATAGTTTGAGGACCCCTGTGTTTGGCACACCTGTTTCCTAGTAAGGACAGTATTGAAGTTCCCTGCGTTCCACTCCTACTCAGTGCTGTAGGCCACAGTTCTGATTTTCAAGCAGGCAGTATGTCTTTCTTTCCTTTTTTTTTTCCTTGTATTATTTATTTATTTATTTATTTATTTATTTATTTATTTATTTATTTATTAAGGTATTATATGTGTACATATCTTACCATTGCCCCCCCACCCCACTCCCATACATGCCCTCACCCCCCAATGTTTTGCATCCGTTGGTTACTCTTATATGCATGCATATAAGTCCTTCAGTTGATCTCTTATTTCCCCCACCTCTCCCTAACCTTCCCGCTGTAATTTGACAGTATGTTTGATGCTTTACTGCCGCTGTATCTATCTTTTTGTTCATCAGTTTATAATGTTTTTCATTATCCCCAAATGAGTGAGATCATGTGGTATTTTTCTTTCATTGACTGGCTTATTTCACTTAGCATAATGTTCTCTAATTCCATCCAGGTGCCTACAAATGGTAGTAATTCCTTCTTTTTTATGGCAGCATAGTATTCCATTGTGTAGATGTACCATAGTTTTCTGATCCAGTCATCTGCTGACGGGCACCTAGGCTGTTTCCAAATCTTAGCTATTGTAAATTGTGCTGCTATGAACATAGGGGTGCATATATCCTTTCTGATTGGTGTTTCCAGTTTCTTAGGATATATTCCTAGGAGTGGGATTACTGGGTCAAATGGGAGTTCCATTTTCAGTTTTTTGAGGAAACTCCATACTGTTCTCCACAGTGGCTGCACCAGTCTGCATTCCCACCAGCAGTGCACGAGGGTTCCTTTTTATCTGCATCCTCGCCAACACTTGTTGTTTGTTGATTTGTTGATGATAGCAATTCTGACAGGTGTGAGATGGTATCGCATTGTCGTTTTGATTTGCATCTGTTGGATAATTAGTGACTTTGAGCATGTTTTCATGTGTCTCTTGGCCTTCCTTCTGTCTTCTTTCGAAAAGATTCTATTTAGGTCCGTTGCCCATTTTTTTATTGGATCATTTATCTTCCTTTTATTAAGTTGTATAAGCTGCCTGTAGACGTTGGAGATTAAACCTTTATCAGTGATAACATTTGCAAATATGTTCTCCCATACAGTGGGGTTTCTTGTTGTTTTGTTGATGGTTTCTTTTGCTGTGCAAAAGCTTTTTATTTTGATGTAGTCCCATTTGTTTATTTTCTCTTTGGCTTCCATTGCCCTAGGGGCAGTATCACTGAAAAAGTTATTTTGGCATATGTCTGAGATTTTGCTGCCTGTGGATTCCTCTAGTATTGTTATGGTTTCCCGTCTTATATTTAAGTCCTGTATCCATTTTGAGTTTATTTTTGTGTATGGTGTAAGTTGGTGATCTAGTTTCATTTTTTTGCTTGTATCTGTCCAATTTTCCCAACACCATTTATTGAAGAGACTGTCTTGACCCCATTGTATGCTCATGCCTCCTTTGTCAAATATTAATTGCGCATATTGGTTTGGGTTGATATCTGGTTTCTCTATTCTATTCCATTGATCTATATGTCTGTTCTTGTGCCAGTACCAGGCTGTTTTGAGGACAGTGGCTTTGTAATACAGCTTGAAATCTGGTATTGAGATCCCTCCTACTTTATTCTTCTTTCTCTGGATTGCTGTGGCTATTCGGGGTCTTTCTTTATTCCAGATGAATTTTTGGAGAGTTCTTTCTAGGTCTGTGAAATATGCTGTTGGTATTTTAATGGGGAGTGCATTGAATCTATAGATTGCTTTGGTAGTATGGACATTGTAATGATGTTGATTCTACCAATCCATGAACATGGCATGTTCTTCCATCTGTTTACATCTTCCTCTATCTCTTTTTTCAGTGTCCTGTAGTTTTCCGTGTATAGGTCTTTTACCTCTTTGGTTAGGTTTATTCCTAAGTATCTTAATTTTTTTGGTGCGATGGAAAATGGGATTGCTTTTTTAGTCTCTCTTTCTGTAAGTTCACTGTTGGTGTATAGAATTGCCATAGATTTCTTAGCATTAATTTTGTATCCTGCTACATTGCTGAATTCATTTATTAAGTCTAATAGTTTTTTGATGGAGTCTTTCGGGTTTTTTATGTACAATATCATGTCATCTGCAAATAAGGACAGCTTTACTTCTTCTTTTCCAATTTGGATGCCTTTTATTTCTTCTTCTTGTCTAATTGCAATGGCTAATACTTCCAGTACTATGTCAAACAGGAGTAGTGAGAGTGGGCATCCCTGTCTTTTTCTGTTCTTAGGGGAAATGGTTTTAGTTTTTGCCCATTGAGTATGATGTTAGCTGTGGGTTTATCATATATAGCTTTTATTATGTTGAGGTATGATCCTTCTATTCCCACCTTGTTGAGAGTTTTTATCAAGAAAGGGTGTTGGATTTTGTCAAATGCTTTTTCTGCATCAATTGATATGACTATGTGATTTTTATCTCTTAATTTGTTTATGTGATGTATCACATTTATTGATTTGTGGATATTGTACCATCCTTGCATTCCTGGGATAAACCCTACTTGGTCATGGTGTATGATCTTTCTGATGTACTGCTGGATCCGATTTGCTAGAATTTTGTTGAGGATTTTGGCATCTACATTTATGAGGGATATTGGCCTGTAATTCTCCTTCATTGTGTTGTCTTTATCTGGTTTTGGTATTAGGGTGATGCTGGCTTCATAGAAGGAGCTTGGAAGTGTTCCTTCCTCTTGAATTTTTTGGAATAGTCTGAGGAGGATAGGTTTTAGTTCTTCCTTGAATGTTTGGTAAAACTCTCCTGTGAAGCCGTCTGGCCCCAGGCTTTTGTTTGCCGGAAGCTCTTTGATGACTGCTTCAATTTCTTCCATAGTTACTGGCATATTGAGCTGTTTAGATTCTTCCTGATTGAGTTTTGGAAGGTTATATTTTTCTAGGAATATGTTCATTTCTTCCAGGTTGCCCAGTTTGTTGGAACAGAGTTGTTCGTAGTATTTTTTTAACAATCCTTTGTATTTCAGCGGGATCTGTTGTTATTTCACCTCTTTCATTTCTGATTTTGTTTATTTGGGTCCTCTCTCTTTGCTTCTTGGTGAGCCTGGCTAGAGGTTCATCAATCTTGTTTATCCTTTCAAAGAACCAGCTCTTGGTTTTGTTGATCTTTTGTATTGTTTCTTTGGTCTCTATGTCGTTTATCTCTGTTCTGATCTTTATTATTTCCTTCCTTCTGCTTATACTGGGCTTTTCTTGTTGCTCTTTTTCTTTTTCTTTTCTTTTTTCTTTTTTTTTATTAATAAATCTTTATTCAGATTATTACAATTGTTTCTCCTTTTTCACCCCATAGCTCCCCTCCACCCGGTTCCCACCCCACCTTCTGCCCTTACCTCCCCCCCGCCCACTGTCCTCATCCATAGGTGTATGATTTTTGTCCAGGTTCCTCCTGAACCCCCCATACCCCTTTCCCCCTGAGAATTATCAGTCCACTCCCTTTCTATGCCACTGATTCTATTATATTCACCAGATTATTCTGTTCCTCAGGTTTTTAAATCACTTGATTTTTAGGTTCACTTGTTGACAGATATGTATTTTGTTCATAATTTTTATCTTTACTTTTTTCTTCTTCCTCTTCTTTAAGAATACCTTTCAGCATTTCATATAATACTGGTTTGGTGGTGATGAACTCCATTAGCTTTTTCTTATCTGTGAAGCTCTTTATCTGCCCTTCAATTCTGAATGATAGCTTTGCTGGGTAGAGTAATCTTGGTTGTAGGTTCTTGCTATTCATCACATTGAAAATTTCTTGCCACTACCTTCTGGCCTGCATAGTTTCTGTTGAGAAGTCAGCTGACAGTCGTATGGGTGCTCCCTTGTAGGTAATTAACTGTTTTTCTCTTGCTGCTTTTAATATTCTCTCTTTGTCTTTTGCTCTTGGCATTTTAATTATGATGTGTCTTGGTGTGGTCCTCTTTGGATTCCTTTTGTTTGGGGTTCTGTGTGCTTCCTGGACTTGTAAGTCTATTTCTTTCACCAGGTGGGGGAAGTTTTCGGTCATTATTTCTTCCAATAGGTTTTCAGTATCTTGCTCTCTCTCTTCTTCTGGCACCCCCATAATTCTGATGTTGGTACGCTTGAAGTTGTCCCAGAGTCTTCTTACATTATCTTCAACTTTTTGGATTTTTTTTTTTTTGCTTTTTGCTTTTTCGGTTGAGTGTTTTTTGCTTCTTTGTATTTCAATTCTTTGACTTGATTCTTGTGTTCCTCTAGTCTATTTTTGGGTCTCTGTATAATATTTTTTATTTCAGTCAGTGTATGTTTAATTTCTAGTTGGTCCTTTTTCATATCTTCGAGGGTCTCGTTATATTTATCGGCCTTTTCTAGGATATTCTTGAAAAGCCTTATAACCATGGTTTTGAATTCTATATGCAGTTGTTTATTTTCCTCCATTTCTTTCCTTTGTGATCTGTTTCTTTGACGCCGCATTTTTACTGATTCCCTGAGTTTGTAGGGTAGATTTGTGTGCTAGGTTTCCTATATGGCCCAGTGGGTCGGCCTCCCCAGTTAACATGAGGTGGACACTCTTGGTGCACCCCTTTTTGGACTGTGTGTACAGCCTTGTTGTAATTAAGTTTTGATTGTTGTTGGTATCACTGGGAGGAATTGACCTCCAGGCCAGTTGGCTGTAAGGCTCAGCTGTGTCTATGCTGGGAGAAGTTTGGTGCTGGAGACAGCCTTATAGGATTAGACTTGCCAAATTGCAATAGCCTCTGTGCTCAGCTTATATGGGGTGGAGTCTCAGGGTGGAGCAGACAGTCTTGGCTTCCCGTCAGCCTTGGCTTGCGTGCACGCACGCACCTTCAGTCCTCTGACTTCCCCGGCTCCTGAGTCTCCGCCCGAGAGTCCAGATTCCCCCCCCACAAGAGCGTGGGTCCCCAGGGGCTCGCCTGGAACTGGGGTTCAGTGCAGTCAGAACTGGGGCTCCGTGCAGTCAGGAGCCTCTGACTCCCTTCCACTAGGGAAAGCCTGTGGCAACCTCCGCAGCCTTTGTGCGCTCTAGTGCGCGTGTGCCTTCAGACTTCTGCCTTTTCCAGCTCCTGAGTCTCCGCCCGAGAGTCCAGACTCCCCCCGTAAGAGCGTGGGTCCCCAGGGGCTCGCCCGGAACTGGGGTTCAGTGCAGTCAGAACTGGGGTTCAGTGTGGTTGGGGGCTTCCTTCCCCCTTCAGCCAGAGAAAGTCAGCCAGGCTCTCAGCAGCCCTTCCTTTCTGCACGCACAAAGACCCTTTGCCGTACCTCCAATTCTCTGTGAGCTTTTCTCTTTCCTTCTAGTTGTAGAATTTTCACTCAGCCAGCTTTTCTGTGGTTCTGGATGGTGTCCGTTCTGTCTTTTAGTTGTAGTTTTGAAATTGTTGTGCGAGGCAGCAGTTTAGGTGCTTACCTATGCCGCCATCTTGGTTTCTCCTTGTTGCTCTTTTTCTAACTCTTTGAGTTGTTGGGTTAGGTTATTTAATACCATTGTTTCTTGTTTTTTTGCAGAGGCTTGTAGAGGTATGAACTTCCCTCTCAAGACTGCTTTCGCTGTGTCCCATAGATTTTGGATTGCAGTGTTTTCATTGTCATTTGTTGCCATGATGTTTTTTATTTCTTCTTTGATCTCTCTGGTAAGCAAGTCATGGTTTAATAGCATGCTGTTTAGTCTCCATGTGTTTGTTTTCTTTGGGTTGTTTTTATTGTAGTTGATTTCCAGTTTTATGCCACTGTGGTCTGAGAAGATGCTTGATATGATTTCTATCTTCTTGAATTTGAAGAGACTTTGCCTATGTCCCAACATATGGTCTATCTTTGAAAATGACCCATGTGCACTTGAGAAGAATGTATATTCTGTGGCATTGAGGTGAAATGTTCTGAAGATGTCAATTAATTCCATCTGGTCTAGTGAGTCATTTAGGATTGATGTTTCTTTGCTGATTTTTTGTTTAGAGGATTTGTCCAATGGTGATAGTGGGGTATTAAAGTCTCCTACTATGATTGTATTGCTGTCAATCTCTCCCTTGATATCCTCCAGGAGTTTTTTTATGTATTTAGGTGCTCCTGTATTTAGTGCATATATGTTTGCCAGAGTTATTTCTTGTTGTTGGATTGCTCCCTTTAGTATTATGAAGTGGCTTTCCTTATCTCTTGTTATGTCCTTCACTTTGAGATCTGATTTGTCAGATTAAGTATTGCTACCCCAGCTTTTTTTTCAGTTCCATTTGCCTGGAAAACCTTTTTCCATCCCTTCACCCTCAGTCTGTGTGCATCTTTTTTTCTGAGGTGGGTTTCTTGTAGACAGCAGATATATGGGTCGTGTTTTCTTATCCAATCCGTTACCCTATGTATTTTGATTGGGGAATTTAATCCATTTACATTTAAAGTTATTATTGATAGGTTCTTATTTGTCCCTATTCCTATTCTTTACCACTGTGTTCCTTCTTCGCTTCCTATTTCATTTTTTTTTTTTTTTTACAGCAGACCCTTTAGCATTTCTTGCATTGTTGGTTTGGTGGTAATAAATTCCCTTAGTTCTTTTTGTCTGTGAAGCTCCTGATTTCACCTTCAATTTTGATTGATAGCCTTGCTGGGTACAGTATTCTTGGATTCAGACCCTTCCTTTGCATGACTTTGTATATTTCATTCCATTCCCTTCTGGCCTGATGAGTTTCTGTTGAGAAATCAGTTGCTAGTCTGATGGGGGTTCCTTTGTATGTAACTTTCTGTCTCTCTCTGGCCGCTTTTAAGATTCTTACTTTGTCATTGGTGTTTGCCAATTTAATTATAATGTGCCTTGGCGTTGGTCTTTTGGGGTTCATTTTGCTTGGGACTCTGTGAGCTTCTTGGATTTGTGTGGGTTTTTTCTTCCCTATATCAGGGTAATTTTCTTTCATTATTTCTTCAAAGAGGTTTTCTATTCCTTGCTCAGCTTCCTTTCCTTCTGGAACCCCTATTATGCATATGTTGTTTTGTTTCGTGTTGTCCCAAAGTTCCCTTAGGCTCTCCTCCTGCCTTTTAATTTTTTTTTCTAGAAGTTTCTCTACTTGGGTATTTTTTCCCATCTTGTCTTCTAGCTCACTGATGCGGTCCTCTGCTTCTTCTAGTCTACTCTTGATGCTTTCTATTGAGTTCTTTACAGCAGCGATGTCATTTTTCATTTCTTCTTGGTTTTTCTTCATTTCCTCTTGGTTCTTGCTCATATTGTCAAATTTGTCTTTTATTCTTTTCAGCCACCTTATGACCATTTCTGTGAATTCTTTTTCTGGAAGGTTGCTTGCCTCCATTTCGTTTACTTCCTTTTCTGGTGATGCTTGCTTTTCTTTCATATGCGGGCTGTTTCTTTTCTCCCCATGGTCTCTCTTCTCTGGGTGTCTGGTTATGTAGTTCTCTCTCTCCTGCATTGATTTAAAGGCACAAAATACAGCACTACCAGGTACAACACACAAGGCACTGAACAGAAATGTATTCATGATATTAATAACCTCCAATAAAGGTGACCACCAGAGAAAGGCAAATTAGGGGATAGGAGAGAAAGAAGAAGAGGAAAAAGAAAGAAAAAAAAAGGAGTGTCAAAATGAAATTGGGAAAAGGGAAAAAAAAGTAAGAGAGACAAGAAAGAGACTAAGAGAGAAAGGGGAACAGACTATATATATTAGGGATAAAACTCCAATAGAACAATCACTAATCCCAGCAAATGCCAGCAACAAGTACCTGGGGATTAATACAAACTACAACACCAACTAATATTGAGTGAGGCAAGGGAAAACAGAAGCACAAAACAAACAAAAAAATAAACAAAAGAAGAATAAGCAAAACAATCTTGCAAAAAAGCATAAAAATTCTATATAATCTACATTCAAGCGAACAACAAAAAAGGACAGAGAGAAAAACAATTTTTTGGATAGTTAAGACAGCCAAGAGAGAGGTATGTATGGACTTGGAGCAGGGGATTGGAGATTAGATATGTAAGTAGGGTGAAATTTTAACAAGGGGTAAACAGAAAGAATAGGGAAAATCTAAAGCAGGAAAGGGGTAAGATAAACAGGACACCGAAAAGGGGAAGGTTAGGAAGAGAGTGATGGCATAAAGGTAGAGTTGAGCTAGAGTAAAACGATGCTAAAGATGAAAATAGAACGTAGAACACTAATCCCAAAATAAAATGAAGAGAAAATAAAATGACACTTTAAAAAAAAAAGATGAAATAGCAGTAGTAATAATACGTATTGAAAATAAAAATGTAATAATTAAAAAGGTAAAATCAGGTGAGGAAAAAAGAAAAAAAATTAGTTTCTTGAGTAAAAGATGCAAAAATGAAAATAAAAAAATAAAAAAATAAAAAATAAAAATAAAATGTGGAGTAGTGAAGGTCATTCACTTCCTCTGTTGTTCTGTTTGACATGCCTGTAAGTCTAGGCAGCCGGCACACCCCTGAAATTCTTAGGGTGTCCCTGCACGTCAGATCAAAGTGGGTTGCTTTTTAGAGAGCCCTTCTGTTAGCAGCTCTGGGGACGCCCTTCCACATTCACAGATCACGCCAGCCCCAACAGCCACGGACTTTTTTAGGCACAGACTTCCCTGGTCCTCCAGCTCCTGCAAAACGCCCGTTCCTCTCTCCCGCCGGGACCAGAGACCTCACCTTATCCCAGGCGAAATCTGACCTTTCCGTGGTGGAGTGTAGAACTCCTCTGAACCCGTGTGTTTGCGCCAATTGGGGAGCGTTGTTCTGGGGCTCGCAGCTGTTCCGTGGGTGCCTCAGTTGTGGATTCTCAGGCTTCCGATAAGCTTCACTTTCTGGTTCAAGATGGCGCAGACTCCGCGTCCAAGCCCGCAGCTCCGGGAGGGGACCCAGCCGCAGTGGGGGCTGCCAGGTCAGGGGAACCCTGTCTAGCAGTCCCCCACCTTCTTCTGGAGTTCAGCTGTCCCCAACTTGCCAACAAACACTCCTCGTGCGACCCTCAGCTGTTCTTTCTTTCTGCTCCAGGACAAGGCTCGGAACAAGTCTTTCTATTCCGCCGCCATATTTCCCTCTCTGTCTTTATTTCTTATACTCCTTTATTTGTGTTTACACAAGTGTGAATTTGTGATTCAACCCCTGGGTGGCCGTGTTTCTGGGTTGACCTTGCGGTCTATAGGTCCTCTCTAGCTAGTGTTTCGATTTTGTTTTCCCCTGTGGCACTTAATAGCGATTTGGGGGAATCCAAATGAGCTGGTTCTCTGATCGTTATTCCCCTCTCTGATCCTTATTCTCTGCTCTGATCCCCAGGTTCCACAAAAACAACTTTCCCCTGGGGTCTCTTAGAGTGTCCCCAATTGGGTGATCCTATGTATTGGGCTTAGTAATCAAAAGCAAGGATTTAAATAGAAAAACAAATAGAGAGATATAAGAGCCAGAGTAATTGCGTGAACTCCAGCACTGCACGCAAGTCTGTGCAGTCTTTTCCCCGCTTGGGATTAAGCAGCCTGCACACTTTTAAAATTTTTATTCTGTCCTTTTGTGCTCAGTTCAGCCATGGGTTGCTTTTTAGAGTTCAGTGCGACCACACACTCTCCCTTTCTTCTCTCACTCACACACTATCTTTCAGTCTGCCTTCCCGTCGGCAGCCATCTTCCAGCAATGTATTGTCCCAATTTTTAACTGGTATGATAGTACACCTCTCACCAGGCAACACTTGGTTGTGTGGTTTCCCGGAACACTCCTTGCTCAGGGCTTATTCCCTTACTTGGGAGGAAAGAGGAACCAAAAGACAGAAAGGGGACCGAAACTGCCTGCACAGCCAGCTCGGGGAGCAAGGTTTTGTCTTTATGGTGACCTGCCCTTACCTTGCATCTATCCAGAGGCCTGGCAGAGTTTCTTCATCACCACAAAAGGCACCCTTATCACCCTTATCCTATATAATAAAAGGCTAATATGCAAATCGACTGAACAGCAGAACGACTCTTTGCTATGACACGCACCGACCACCAGGGGGCAGACACTCAATGCAGCAGCTGCCCCCTGGTGGTCAGTGCGCTCCTACAGGGGGAGCACTGCTCAGCCAGAAGCCGGGTTTATGGCTGGCCAGTGCAGCGGCAGTGGCGGGAGCCTCTCCCGCCTCTGTGGCAGAGCTAAGGATGTCTGACTGATGGGCTCCCAAACTGTGAGAGGGCACAGGCCAGGCTGAGGAACCCCGCCCCCCGCCCCCGCCCCAGTGCATGAATCTCATGCACTGGGCCTCTAGTAAATCATAAAATTCCAAGTATTTTTGTTGCTCAGTTCTAAGACCCAGGAAATAACACCAAATATCTTTCTATGATATCACATAGGGAAACTGAAGTTTTTGAGGTGGGATCACTTGCCTAGAGTCCCAGAGCCTGCATGTGGACTCAGACATGCCATGTATTGGCACATGGCATTTATGTTCCACCCTTTTCCATGTTCCCTCCTATATGAGGTAGACTGAAAGGTTAAATACTCCATTCCCCCAGTCCTTGTAATTGAGAGTCCAGATGTGAATTAAACTCAGCCTCTGCGATGCACTTGTGTGTAATTTGGAAGCTGGAAAGGAGATGGGCCTCTTATTTCTGCTACTGTGTTGACTGATGGGTGGCCTCTGGCAGACACAACTAATTCTTTACCTGTGGGAGTGGGCTGTGTCAGCGTGACCTTAAAACCCGACTTCCAGTGGCAACTCTTTAACTTCCATTTCTCTAGCCCTTTAATAATTTTATAAGCACTTCATTCTTTGTGCGAAAGACTTTTCTACACAAATGTTTATGGAATGTTTGTCTGAGAGCCTGTCTTTCCTTACATGGTAAACTCCATGAGCGCAGGGCCCACGTAATTACTGCTCTCTGTGGCGTTCCCAGGGCCCAGCCTTACCTGAAACACCACAGATACTCAGTAAACTCTCATTAAATGGATGAGGGAAACCATATAATGGAAGCCGGTCACCCTGTGTGACACCTGCAGTCAGATCATGTTCCTCATCCACACGAAGGCATTGGTGTCAGCCTGAGAGGAAGCCACAGCCCCTTTTTTATGGGGATGTCCCAGGGTCAGGTTTGTACCCCACTTACAGTCAGGAAAAGGGGACAGGAACCTCATAACAGTGAGGGGTCAGACCACTCTGATTTCATTGCCAGGAAATCACAGCCCTCTCCACATCTCATCTCTTCAGGGCCTGGAAAGCAGCCCATGTTCTTCCTTTTATCACAGATCCCTGACTTGGCAGACATTCTGGATTCTCCATCCCAGGTAGAGTTTCTACCAAGGCAGGAGGGTGCTCACCCTCACCTCAAGGAAATTACGGGGTGACTCCCCATCCCCAAGGTCCCTGGTGTGAATACAGCTGCCTGTGGCCCCTAAAGACATCTCACCAGCCTACTGTGTCCTGGGGAACAAGGGGAACTTCCTCAGCAGGATGGGAAAGAAGAACCCAGGATCTAGGGTTGCTTCCTTCTCAGAGGTCCTAAGGGTCCCATGGGTGCCTCCCCTCTCCTAACAGAGGAAACCACAGAGTCCCCTGGTTGACACTCCATCTGGAGCTGCTCCAGAACCTGGGCCCTGTGGGGAGGCCTAGAGCAGATGACAGACAGGGACACAGGGGACTGGTTGCAACATCCCAATACTGTGATGGGAAACACAAAGTGTATTTCAGGAATCAATGATTCAGGCCAGCACCCTCTCCCAAAAGAGCCCTCACCAGGCCCTGGCTTTGAAAACCTGGACCAGCACATCCTCCAGAAAGAGCATATCCACCAGAGGGCACAGCTTTCTGGACACTGGACTCCTAATACTCTGGACAAAGCCACTCCTTTCACTGGGCCCAGCCTGCCCTGGGATGCAGTCAGGAGGTATGAGACACACAGGGAATGTGCCCTGGGTGGCTGGCTCTTAGTCTAGAGGTCAGAGCTCACCTCTGTCCAGGGCTCACAGGGAGCTCCCACCTTTAGGAGCCTGGTCAGCATTCCTAGTGCAGTACCTGTCATTGCCTGCAGGTCTCCTTTTGCCTTCTAGGGGGCGATATTGAGACGCACCCACAAAACACAGGAAATGCACACTTGAACTGGGCTTTGGTAAGGAGGTGCAGAAGCAGACCTATTTCCATGTCCTGACTAGCAGATTTTTCTGGGTCCCTCTGTCATGCCTGCGCTGTCCCTCCTGCTCTTTCCAGAAACTGTGAATGAAAAAGGAGCTGTGCAAGAATCCTGATAAGCCCAGGGGGCCCCATGGCAGGCTGGACAAGCTCAGTGGTGCACAGTGTGGTCTGATCACAAATACCTAACTGGGCAGGTGATGGCAGGTAGTCATGTGACATGCCCACAGCTTCCTTAGCAAATGTCAGACTTTACGTTAAGTGAGCCCTTTCCCTATTCTTATGCGTCATGGATAACATAACTTTCACATCACATACCTCTAGGAAGTTTTCTTGCTAGACCCATGGAAGGGAGAGCCTGTGGTGCCAGAATACAAGACCACAGAGCGCTCATGTTGCCTGGTTCCCTGCACAGCCTCTATATGTGCTGTAAATGTTAACTATTCTGGACCCTCTAATGTAAAAATAATACGTGTTTCTCCATTTTGCTTTTTATTTATTTCTAGAGATCTCCCTGCTTTCCTTTCCCTCACTTTCCAATAGATTTCATGCAACTTTTTTCATCTTCTCCTTTGATTATAATGTATAAAATAAGCCACAAAACTGCTGTTCTTGTCAGGATTTGAGATCTTGCTTGCAGTCATATGACATCAATCCAGCTGAAATACTCATAACAATCTTCCACAGGTTTCGACATTTCTTACCTTGAGACGGTGTAGGGGCAGCTGCTTTTTCAGGGATCTCTATGTTGCTCCCCAACTCATAACTGGTACCACACATGGGAAAGACGAGGTGACTTCAAAAAAGTCCCCCAGGCAGAGGACAGAGGCTGCATGAATAGTCAGGGAGGACATGGACAGGGTCAACCAACAAAGAGAGGGAGGGTCTCCTTGAAAACATCCCGAAGGCCCATGGAGCCCACAGCCACCTGAGCTCCCGCCACAGTCCTTGCTTCACACCTTACCCTTCACACCTGGAAACTGCATGTCCTCCTGATACCCGTGATGATGGGGTCTCTGTCTGTGGAAACAATGGCCAGGCTGGTGACAACCCGAGATAGAGGGAGGGTCCCTCTGCAGTCATCACCAGCTTGACTCCTTCTCACCTCCATTGACCTTGGTGGCCTTCCTGCTGGGAGGAAATACCATGTTCCCAACACATTTGTGAACACAGGGAAGACCTGATGCCCAGCTGGGTTTCTGTGTCACAACCAGAAATAACCCCCAGTTTGGGGCCTGTGGGGCTCTCTGTGTGGTGCTGACAGACCCAAGATCAAGGTGAAGCAGAGGCCAATGCTGGGGTGAGGGAGTCACCCCCTCAGGAGGACATGTGCCCCCATCAGCCTTGCCATTGGTAGTGGGCTCTACAGGCCAGTAAGACCCACCTCCCCTGAGAGCTTGTCAGATGCAGCGTCTCTGGTCCTCTGCACAGCTGCCGAGTCAGAATCTGCATTTTAAGAGGATCTGGAGACCCTCCCTGTGCACAGGAGAGGGACAGGGCCCCCCACCCTCACATCATAGGGTCTCATCCTGGCATCCATGCAAGCGGAGCAGCTGCTGAAGCATCCTTTCTAAAATGTCACCTGGGCATACATTGTAGAGCCGGGGCATTTCTGTGACAATATTGCTGAGGGGGGCCCAGAACTCTTACTCTGAAGGGAAAAGTCAAATGTGACTGATAGGGAGCTGTGGAGAATGACCAGGAAATGGATGCCCCCGGCCAGTGCTTTTGAGGGCACATTTCTGTGCATATGTGTGTTTGTGTTTTATGTGTGTGTGTTGTCTGAGGCTTCAGCAGTTTCCAGGAAACCAAAATATAGAGTAAAGGTAAACTGAAAGGGGCAAGAGGGTTGGAAAAAATGAGGGGAGGTAGAGGGAGGGTCCTGGACCCTGACCCCGCCCTGGCCCACATGACCAGGGAGGTTATCTTGCCCCAGGAGGAGTCTTTGCACACAGGAAGGAGGGAAAGCACATCCCACCAGTCTGGACAGAGGAACCTGGGAGCCTTACTGGACCTCGAGCTCTTCTCTCAGAGGGAGGGACAGAGCAGGCAGCAGTCACCATGGAGTTCCCTGCAGCCTCTGCCCACAGAGGACTTGTCCCCTGGCTGGGGCTCCTGCTGGCTGGTAAGGAGGGATCAATCCCTGGGAATGGAAGGGAGGTTGGGAGTCCGATAGTGGAAAGAACTCCTGAGGAGGACAGCACTCTGGGAGGGGAGGAAGGGCTTCTCTTTGGACCTGAGTGAAAGGACAGGGGCGCAGAGTAGGATGAGAGAGGGGGCTCAGCAACAGGAAAATCTCATGATGTGGAAGTGGTGAGGAACAGGAATACCTCAATTTGCATTTCATTTGCTAAGTTATTCATCACAGAGTTTTGAATTTTGACAACTGACCACAGTAATAACAATTTATTTCAGGTGATAGCAGAAACATTTTAACCAGGGGTGCTAAACATTGTCCTCACCAACAACTACCAATATGGGAAAATACAACATGGGACGTGGTCAAGCCTGGGGACACTCATTCATGCACCCACAGGTTTTTGCAGCCTATTGCAGGCATGGGGGAGGGGGCACAAGATCCCGAATACCCCTGCCCACTTGCAGCTCACACTATATGGGGAGAAAATAGACAAGAAGAGATCTACTTGTGCCATCAGGTACCCACAAGTGCCCAGAAATGCACAGAGCGGAGTCATGTCAGAGAGTGAAGATAGAGGTCTTTAGAGGACGTGGTCAGGGACGGTCTTCCAAGAAGGCCGCTGAGTGTCAACAGGAATCTGAGGGCAGTAAGGTGGACAGCCACACAGACAGCTGGGAAAGAGAATTCAAAACAAAAAGCATAGGTTCTGAAGTGCAGAAGCAATTTTGGTCATGTTGCTGACCTTGACTAGGAGGTGCACACAGGAATTCTCACGCAGACCAAGGCTGAGAGATGTAGAGAAATGCCTCATCTCTCCATCCCAATGCATAGATCAAAATACTGATCAATTTCTCTCTTCCCTTCTAGTGTACCTCTTAGCCTTCTGGATCCCGGGCACCACAGCGCATTTTGCTATTGTCCAGACCCGTGCTGTTGAAGGGCAGGATGTGATTCTACGTACCGAAAATACGCCTCTTGGTGTTACAGGCTTTATTTGGTATAGGGGAATAGAGATGACACACTCTACTTTCATTGGGTATCTTGCATTGTATGCTAATCGATATGTAACAGGGCCCGAATACAGTGGTCGAGAAACAGCAAATCTTGATGGATCTCTGACCATAAGAAATGTCACTGCGAGTGACCTTGGAATCTACGGGGTGGTAGCTATCCTACCACATAATGAAAGAGAAATAGGATATGGACGACTCAATGTATACGGTGAGTGATTGCTCTGACCTCTAGGTGTCGGGTGGGGTGAATTCTACTTCACACACAGGACTGCCAGCCCTGGACTCCCCTCCATCCCCCTCTGCATCATGTCCAAGCTGGGTTTGGGCATTTAGTGCAGGACACACACAGTGGACACAAACTTCCTAAGGTCAGAGTTCCCTTCCCAGATTACAGCTCCACAGACGTTCACCACAGAGAGAAGGACCAATTTAATGGGAGTGAGTCAGCAGAGGGAGACCAGTCTCAGTCCAGGTCCCCTTTCCCTGACCATGACCCTGAGATCGACCCTGCAGGTCTCTACGGACCTGGCCTGAGGGGCTCCCTGGGTTCTTCACAGAGAAGCTCAGCTTGGGCAGCCCCTCTCCAGGCCCCTGTCACATGTCCTGCCTCCAGAGACCCTGGGGAGCCTGTGTCTGGTTCGGTTTTGCCTCCTTGGAAGGGCTGAGGGAGAGCAACAGTTTCCCATGTGCCAGAGTCACAAGGCTCTTGTGCTGGTCAGCAGTTGGGGTCAACCCTAAGAGCCCCATCTGGGCAGAGTTGGAGCCTGGTCCTTCACCTGAGACTGTGTGTGGAGAGCACAACTGGACAAGCTCCCCAGATTATTAGCTGACTGTTCTGGGAGACTTAGGAGTCCAGAGAAAGGTTAGTGTCCCAAGGGAGGAGCAGGAGTAAAGATTCCCCTGGCAGCTGCTCATCCACCAGGGATCAGCCCAGGACATTCTCTCATGAAGTCCATCAATAACAAATGCCTCTTATTTGAGCAGTTTTCTTTCCCAATATTTATGTCAGATACTGTGAATATTTTATGATTAGTACATTGTCAGCCTGGCAGTCAAATATTCATTTTACTTCACTGAGGGGAAAGTGAGGTAGAAGGAGAAACAGTCCCTAAGCAGAGTCACAAACACCATGAGAAATTGATCTGAGTCACTTGAGGTCTATCTGCAGCCGTAGCCCCATTTTCCCTCTAATCCCAGTGGCCTTATGAGATGTCTTTGGATCCCTAGATCAATCATTGGTTCATATCCTTCCTTCTTAGGGGTCTTCAGTTCAGAGGGGTAGATTTGGTCTGGGGAGTGATGGCAAATTTAGAATTAATTAATTTTTAACTTGGAATCAAATTACCCTCATAACAATCAGAGTCAGGGCTGAGATCTTTGAGGCAGGAGCATTGCCCCTGGTCTCAAGCCCACACTCAATCATTCTCACCCTCTATTTCTTCACAGGGCCAGTGAGTGTGCCCACACTCGTAGCCAGCAACACCACAGTCACAGAGAATGAGGATGCTGTAGTCATGACTTGCTATACAAAGGCGGACTTCACCAGCTGGTTACACAATGCTAAGAGTCTGCAGCTCGGGAAGAGGATGAAGCTGTCCTGGGACCACAGAACCCTCACCATAGACCCTGTCAGGAGAGAGGATGCTGGGAACTACCAGTGTAAAGTCTCCAACCCCTTCAGCTCCTTTGTAAGTGCGCCTTTAGAGTTAGTTGTCAAGTACTAGTGATCTTCCTACCTTCCCCTATGTTCTTAAACTAAAAAAAAAAAAAAAAAAAAAAAAAAAAAAAAAAAAAAAAAAGGACCTAGTAGATTTCTTGTAGTGGTGGAAATTGCTTAGAAGACTTGCTATGAATCAATAAATACTAAAAAATGTGCCCTGGCATTGTCATTATTGTTGAAGTAAGGTAACAATACCACTTTGGATCCCATCTCTGGTTGGTCCCATTTGCACCATTTCCACAATGGAGGGGACACCATTTGCTTCACAGGATGGGTAGTCATTGTGTGATGACTGGCAGGAGTAAGAGATAAGCTCACAGGAATCTGAGCTCACTCCCGTTTCCAGGGAAACATGTGGAGGGTGCCTGGACACTTGTGATGATGCGAATAGACAAGAGGACACCTATGTGAGCTGTCTTCTCCCAAATTACTAATGCCCTCTGGAGTATTTTTTTGGTTATGGCAATAGACTTATTTGCATACGTTCAGTAGCACCCGGTCCTCTTTGTTGATAGAATTGGAAACTTTGGTAATATAAGCAAGGCTTAGCAATTGTCCTAGTTCAAACTGATGGCCATAGAATTATAAACGACCTCACCTTTTATGGAGCTAATTTTGACCTGATGAAGACTTGTAATCTGTTTGAGAGGAGGGCATCATCCAAAACTAGAGAGATTGCAGGTGAAGTGTTAGGGTGAGGCCGCCTAACATAAAGAGGCTGTTAAATCTCCCATCTCAGGTTTCATAGGAAAACCTGCATCAGAGCAAACTATAAGGTGAATGTCAGTTCCTCTGCACTTAGGTTATTAGTCAGGGCAAAGTGAATGACACCAGCCATATATGTGATAGGACCAAAATACTCTTCTTCCTTGGAGATGTCATTTGATCAAAGGGTAGGTGACTGTAGAGAGAAATGTAATGTGTCCATGGCAAACTCCAGAAGCACAGCCTTCTGGGAGATCAGATGCTATCTCTGTTCAGTCTCTCAGCTATTTTGCATCTATTTATAAATGGCTGGAGACTTGCACTTCTTTATAAATTGTAGGAACTGGTGACGATGCTAACTGGGTCTTGGATGAAAGGAATTAGTTGTGTTTCCCTCCGCTGTGCAGAAAGTAGCTGTGTTATGAACCAGAGGCCTCATTATTCCCTCAGAGTCTCTAACCTTTCTTCCTGACTAGGCCTCTTATCTCTATTTTTTTTTAGAGCATTTCCTTTAGAAATGTAACTGCAATTTGTAATTGCAGATTCTTTCTCTGTCCTTTTGAAATATACCTAAATCTCCTAAAAAGCTTCTTGCATCCTGGCTGGAGTGGCTCAGTGGTTGAGCATCAACCCAAGAACCTGGAGGTCATGTGCAATTCCCAGTCAGGGCACATGCCTTGGTTTCAGGCTTGATCCGCAGTTGGAATGTGCAGGAAGCAGCCAATCAATGATTCTCTTTCATCTTTGCTGTTTCTATGTCTCTCCCCTTCTCCCTTCCTCTTTCTGAAATCAATAAAAGTGTATTTTTAAAAAACACAACTGCTGGGTTTTTTTCCCCAGCCTTACAAACTGTTCAGCATTCTGGAGATAGGGGCTGTGTGTAGATGATTAAAGAGTCCATGGAAAAAGATAGTTTTGAGAGGCATTGGGGGTCAGAGGAGCTTCAGCTGAAGGAGCTAGAAGACTTTCCCCTTGACCAAGGACCTGTGCTTTTATTATACACAATTTGTCCCATTGCAAGGTGGAAATATACACTTCAAAGGGTAAGGTATCAAAGGGTTTACAGAGATTGTCAGTTTCGGGAATAGCCTACATCTGTTCAGGTGTTTGGCCCACAGGCGGCAATAAAATGCCCTGAGCTGTCTGGCAGTTAACAATCCCATTCAGGTTTGGGGGAAGTGCCCTTTAGCCATATCCAACAGGTAAACTACATGTGACTCAAAACTGTTGATCTCCCCAAGCTTCACCAACCTTTTGGTAAAACTCTTGTAATTATTACATGCTGGAATTGGTTCTCGGCATCTCACCCTTTTTGATTTTTTAAATTAAACGAGAATGTATTTTTAAAATTTAAAAATTCAATGGTAAGGACAGAGTTCTATCAAGTCACTTCAAATTACTGTCAGGCATTAAAGGAATCAGCCTGTAGACAGTTTCTATGTGGGCCAATAGTTCGTTGAGTCCCAATTTCAATGTCCAATAGTTCCTTATGTGTACATGTCATCAATGATATTTCAGTTCTGGATGGTGGACAAACAGGGGCAATGCTGGTCCGACCCTCTCTGGTTTGGTCCTGGGCAACCTGTAGCAATGCACAGCTGCTGACTGCTAGCATGGCAAGGCGTCTTCACTATCTTCATTTCTGGACTGTTTCTCCTCTGTTCTTGGGGGCCACTGCTATTTCTGTGGCTGTAGCAGTCCTGTCAGTTCCTTTGGGATCCGTTGTTGCAGGAATCCACATGGGCTTTTCTGGAAATATACAAACATATTCTCGACCAAAGGTTAATAAAGGAATCTTTTCTATAAATTTGACTTGGGACCCTTTTTCATTTTTTCCCAAATGACTTTCTGTTGACTTATTTTGACACCATGAAATTTTTCATGGGTGTCTTGCTATTGTCATGACAAATGAAAATTAATTTTCAAAGTAAAAATTTTCTTGATGTAATTTTTTCAAGGTATTTTTCTTACAGGATATTATTCTACTATCCCCCTTTTTTATTTAAATATTAAGGGGCTTTTGGAAATTTTATAATACAGTCTTGATAACTTTGAATTTTAATTTTTTGCACAAAAATATGACTGCTTCAGATTCATTGCATGTTTGGCAATATTACTATATAGTTGAACCATCAATAACAATTTTAGTTAATACTTCAGGAACAGTTTTTGTCCAATACAATTAAGATTTTATGAATATTCACTTATTTCAATTAGCCAATTTAAATTAATCTGAAATAAGGTTTAGTTATTAATTTACTTTAACTTTACTTGTCCTAGGTTATGGACAATAAATGACATTAATTAAACTTGTGCAATTAGTCTTTGAGTAACTTAACATAAACTTTGTCAGGGAGGCAAAAACATAAATTATTTACTCCAGTTTATGAGGCCAAACATATTGACTTTCAATTACAGTTCTTCAGATGTTTGAAGAAAACCTCTCTTTATCTCCTTCCAAAATAATTTTCAAGCTACATAAAGTTTCATTTAAGAATCTTTATCTTTTGTTTTACAACATGCAACCTACAAGGCTGCTGCTTAATGTTTGCTCGTGCATCTGAATAGCCTGTCACAAGAAATCTTATTACAGTAAACTCAACTACTATTTTACTGTCAGGTTTATTACTCTAACAACAATCCTAGTTTACACTTTAAATGTTAGTGGAAGAGAATTCAAAATTTTCAAATTTCTTCTTTTTATTAAATCTATAATTATATTTTTAAAGAGTATCCCATTTAGCTAATTTGCATATAGAGAAGGATCATGGGAGGTCTCAGTAACTTTTTTAGAAGACTTAATCAAATTGCTTACAAAGACATTGGCTTATTCAAAGGGAGGGGTTGGCCTTTGTTGTTTCAAGATGGCGGCCCCCAGGGGAGCGGCAAGCCATGTGGCCATCATGGTGGCTGCCTAAACTGTTCTTTGATAGAAAAGATAGTTTGTTTATTATCACAATACACAAGGGAAGAGCAAACCAAAACCCCTACAGACAAGCAGAAATCTCACTAGCTGTTTCTGGTCTTTATTAGAATTTAATTGTTTATAAAAATATTGGCTTTTCATGTAACTTAATTTATATGAGACCTTGATTATATTTTACAAAGCTAATTTATTTAAGTAATTACAGTAGGTATCTTTATTTAAAAAGCAAAACAAGTTTAGTAAATGTTTACGTCTGATTCACAAGCCACAAAAGCGGCCACCTCCAGCCTAATTAAAAATGCAGGTGGCTAGAGACTTATTATTTTAAATTGTTTTAAAATTCTGCTGTTAAATATTTTGCTGTTGGATTTTAAGAAAATATTTTGCCCTCCTTAGAGGCCAAAACCTTCATAATATTTAAAAGTAAAATATAGTTATTTATTTTTATTAATAAAGCTTTCCATGCAATTTCAAGTATATTAGATCTGTTTAATTTAAAATATTTTCCTTGGTTACAGCCTTGAAATTTTAACTTGGAAAAACCATCAAATATATATCTATATATGATTTAAAGATTATAATACTTTTTATAATTATCTTTAGATATCAATTAAATTTTAAACTGGTCTTTATATTAAAAATTTTCAGTTGGGAATCACAGAATTAATCTCTCTTATTTAATTAGACCAATAAACATATTTTGAATTCCTAATTATCAGAGAAAACACATCTTATTTTCTTCAAAAATAAATTTTTACACTTTAGGCATTTAATTACCACAACTATATAATTTCTCCCAATTTAATTTGAATCTTGAACTTTTGGAGCTGGCAAGTCAAATATTTAGCTTTTCTAGATTAGTAACACTTTTATATTTTTAAGAATAAATTTCAAAAATACAAGACATAATCAATTAATAGATTCAATTTTGTCCTTTAGGTTTTTCATGAGGCATATGTAGATTAATATTTCAGCATTTTTTTTTTCATTTCAAAATATCTAAACCTTTAACTTTATTATTTATATAATTAAGGAAACTCCTAAAATTTTTAAGCTGCCTTTCTGGATGGCGAAATAGGTTTGGTCTTTTCAAATGTAAATTACCACATTCTTTAAAGTTGGCTGCTGGTGGGAACTGGTCTACCTGCTTTTCTGGGGGAAGGGCGACCACCCCTTCCTCCATTAACAAAGGGCGTAGCCAGTCTTCACCTGGGCTATTTAGATTTTTATAACATATTTTTCAACAATTTCTGAGATTCAAATCCAATTCTAATTATTTTAAAGCATTTTCTTTGGCAATTTTTGTAACAAAAACAATTGACTGATTTTCTTGAAGGCCTTAAAAGTTAACTTTGACCGAGGTACATTAGCATTTTAAAAACTACTCTTTTTTATGGAAATGCCAATCCTGCTGCTAGAACCTAGCCTATGTCTTCTCCCTTTGGTTCAAATCTGCCATTTTTCTTAGGAAAAAACCCCACAAAAAACAGTTCTGGGTTTTTCATTTCTGTAGCCCTTGTAAAGAGTCAAGTCCAGTTTAAGACCTATCTAATATCTGAAATCGGAACGTGCACACATTTTGTCCTAAACTAGGTTTTCTCTTTACACAGGCACAGATATCCCAGACACATTTCTAAAGTTTTAAAACTTTTTGATGGCTAGAAAAGAGGCTTTAAATTAGCATACTGGGAGAGTGGCCTTCCATATTGGATTGCCAAGTGTCTCCCTTCCTCCACATCCTGCTTGCTTTGGGGGGAAGTTTTCAGTAACAGATCTGGCCGCATACCTTTTCGGGCTTAATAGATAAGGACAGATCTTAATTTTTTTCTTTTTTCGCTTTCCAAAGTAATTACTAGCACCTAAGGTGACCTTTGCCAAATTTTGCATTTCCCTGGGAGTTCTTCTATAATTTTTAAACAAAACTTTAAGTAATCTGATTGCGGGAGAGAAGATAGCCCTGCCCTCTCCTACCACCTTTGAATTTCTCTGCACCAGAGGCAGTTTCGGCAGTAGAGTTTCATTTCTTATTACAGATTTTAGATTCCAAATACAAATTAAGATTTTAATTTGAACAAGAAAGCATATTAAAGATGACCACGGTACTCTTTTTTCAGCCTGATTTAAAAAAGTACCTTTTGATTTTCCAATTTCTTTATAATTTTACCTTTTGACCAAATTTTCCCCCATGATAATCTGACTTAAACACAAAGTATCACTCACGCACTTGCGGATCCGTGGGGTTCCGAAGCTGACATGGGCTCTAGGCACAGTGAAAATTCCACCACCAGGTCCGGTGATATTTTCCACTCAGGTGAATCCTTCTTTCTCCAGAAGCGCTCCATTAATGTTGGTACTTCCAGGGTTAGGTCCCACGTTCAGGCGCCATAATGTTTGGGTTCTTTTCCCAGCCTTACAAAGGGTTCAGCATTCTGGAGATAGATGATTAAAGAGTCCAAGGACAAAGGATAGTTTTGAGAGGCATCGGGGGTCAGAGGAGCTTCAGCTGAAGGAGCTAGAAGACTCTCCCCTTGACCAAGGACCTGTGCTTTTATTATACACAATTTGTCCCATTGCAAGGTGGAAATATACACTTCAAAGGGTAAGGTATCAAAGGGTTTAGAGAGATTGTCAGTTTCGGGAATAACCTACATCTGTTCAGGTGTTTGGCCCACAGGAGGCAATAAAATGCCCTGGGCTCTCTGGCAGTTAACAATCCCATTCAGGTTTGGGGGAAGTGCCCTTTAGTCATTTCCAACAGGTAAACTACATGTGACTCAAAACTGTTGATCTCCCCAAGCTTCACCAACCTTTTGGTAAAACTCTTGTAATTATTACATGCTGGAATTGGTTCTCGGCACACAACTTATTGCCAGTGATATGATTCATAGAATATTTGCCTAGAGGGTTGGGGTCCATTCTGTTAAAATTTAATTCTCTGTTTTCTGTGTCTCAGTCTCTGAGGAAGGGTAGGAGCCTAAGTTGGGTGGGAACATTTAAAACCAAGATGTAAAAACACCTGCTTACCCTCACCAGTGTGGCCAAGTTGGCTGGCACTTGGTCCCGAACACCTAAAGTTTGCATGTTCAGTCCTCGGTCAAGGCATTTATGGGAGGCAACTGGTTATTTTCTCTCTCACATCTCCCTTCTCTCTCTCTCTCTCTCTCTCTCTCTCTCTCTCTCTCTCTCTCTCTCTCCCTCTCCCTCCCTCTCTCTCATCAATAAAAACTTATCCTTGAGTGAGGTTTAAATGTAACAATAATAAAAAATAATAAAAACCCTCCTGTCAGGATTTCATGAGTTTTATTTATCTTTTGTGTCTTCCAATTAACAAAACACAGATGCCTATAATTCCTTCTCCTGTTCTTAAAATCTCCCCAGCCTTTTGTTTTGGGAGTGTTGACGTCAGTCACACTGCCCTATTGCATGGTCTTGAATAAGGACTTTCTTGCCTCCCTAAATTTGTCTGGCTCAAGTTTTACTTTCACATCATCTACCTGTAATTAGCGAAACCTGTCATCATACACTGTCAATCCAATATAATAAAACAGTAATATGCAAATTAACCATCACTCTGCTACAACCACAAGTCACACCCACAAGCCAGGCCCACCAGCCAATCAGGAGCAAATATGCAAATAAAGCCAACCAAGATGGCTACGGCCACAGAGAGCAGGAGGGAGGCTTGGGTTTCCCTGGCAATGGAGGAAGCCAAGCTTTCTGCCTGCCCTTGCTGGCCTAGGCCTCCACTCAAGGCTACAAAGTTTCAATGATAGAAGATACATAAATCCAAAGAGAAATGGCGGCAGCCACGGACCTGGCAAGAGCAGGAGGCTAGGGTTGCCCTGGTGATGGAGGAAGCCAAGCTTTCCTCACACCCTGGCCGGCCCAGGCCTCCACTTAAGGCTACAAAGTTTCAATTATAGAAGATACATAAATCCAAAACAAATGCCTGCCTCCACGGAGCAAGCAGAAGGCTTGGCTCCACTCCAGGCTACAAAATTTCAATTGTAGAAGATAAATAAACCCCAGATACCAGGGCCTCCGCTTGGGTCACCAGGGGGCATGGCCGGCCTGCAAACCACCACAGGCCCCTCGCCCAGGCAGCCTCACACCCCAAGGGAACCCCCACCCTGATCCGGGACACCCTTCAGGACAAACCAGCTGGCCCCGACCTGTGCACCAGGCCTCTCTCCTATCTAATAAAAGAGTAATATGCAGATTGACCATCACTCCAACACACAAGATGGCTGCCCCCATGTGGTCAAAGATCCTGCCCCCATGTGGACACAAGATGGTCACCACAAGATGGCCAGCAATGAAGGGCAGTTGGGAGGGACCAGGCCTGCAAGGGAGGGAAGTTGGGGGTGATCAGACCTGCAGGGGAGGGCAGTTGGGAGGGACCAGGCCTGCAAAGGAGGGCAGTTGGGGGCGATCAAGCCTGCAGGGGAGGGCAGTTAGGGGTGACCAAGCCAGCAGAGGAGGGAATTTGGGGTAGACCAGGCCTGAAGAAAAAGCCAGTTGGGAGGGACCCAGGCCTGCAGGAAAGAACAGTTGGAGGGGACCAGGCCTGCAGGGGAGGGCAGTTAGGGTTGACCAAGCCTGCAGGGGAGGGCAGTTAGGGGTGACCAGGCCTGCAGGGGAGGGCAGTTAGGGGCAAACGGGCTGGCAGGGGAGCAGTTAGGCATAAATCAGGCTGGCAGGGGAGTGGTTAGGGGGTGATCAGGCTGGCAGGCAGAAGCAGTTAGGGGCAATCAGGAAGGCAGGCAGGTGAGCAGTTGGGATCCAGCAGTCCTGGATTGTGAGAGGAATGTCCGACTGCCCGGATCGGGCTTAAACGGGAAGCCGGACATCCCTAGAGGGGTCCCAGATTGGAGAGGGTACAGGCTGGGCTGAGGGACACCCCCATCCCCTGTGCACGAATTATGTGCACCGGGCCTCTAGTCCTTAACATAATTTCAAATTTTCCCATTTCTTTCCTTATGTGGCTAAAATTTTCCAAAAAATGTTTCCCACTTTTCTTCCTCTCTTCTGAGGTGGGGTTCACAGCAGGACATGGCCTAACTTCCCAGATCTTTCCAAGGTTGCCTCTGAGTGGCCTTTGCACCAGATCTGAGAACACACGACCTAACCATGAAAAGTGTTCTTGTTCCACACTCATTTTCACAGCACCTTCGAAGATTAATATCACAGAGAATTAAACAAATATTCAGTGATAAAAGAACAACTCCAGTAAACATGCACGTCCCTGTGATGTCAGCCACCTGCAGGCTTACACTGGACGACCCTGATTCTAGCCCTCCATGACCCGGAGCTCTGGCCAGACATCAGGGTCCTCATTCTTAGTCTCTTTTTTGTTGTTGCATTGCAAAATCTATGTGCCTGGCCTTAGAGAGTCAAGAGCAGAACCTGGAAATGGAAATAAATCTCTCCTCTGGTTCTGTTTTCTTTCCTTCTTATTGTGGCCTCTGGGGTATTTGGTGGGATATCTTGGAGACCTGGACAAAGCTGGATTGTGTGTAAGCAGAAGGGAGCATAGGAAGGCATCATGTAGGAATGGGGTTTGTTCAGAGTCAGGATGAGACATTGTAAAGCTTGGGAGGTTTTGGGGTGTGAGGCATTTTATGAGTTCAATGGCACGTAGGGGTGTAATGTAGGAAGGCTCTGCATGTGTGGGTTTAGGTTGGGCTGAGGAACACAAGAGGGGCTGACCTACCTGTTGAGAAAGCAGCCACTGGAGCTGGTGCAGTGGTATTGGGGTGCCATTCTCCCAGAGCTACATGGGTGTGAGGGGTGAGAAACTGGGTTCAGAGAACGAATACGGTCTTGAAGGCTTAGATTAGTGCCCTGACATTGGGACAAGTGGGACACTAGATGTACAGGCTGACAGGGTACATAGTACAGAAAACAGGGGACAAGAAAGAAGGAGACAGAATTCAGATTGGTGGTTTTGAGGGATAGGTGCTGGTGGATGGGAGCAACCTCTCATTGGGTACAGAGTTTTATTTGGGGTGATGAAAATGTTTTATTACTAGGTAACATGGTGGCTAAACAACATTGTGGCTATACTGCCCGTGAAATGTTCACTTTAAAAGGATTAATATCTTGTTATAAGAATTTCACCTCATAAAAATCATTATGCTTATTGAAAAAAGCCAGACAAAGAGGAGAGCATACGATATAATTCCATGTATATAACATTCTAGGAATGCAAACTAATATATCAAGAAAGGCAGGCTGAGTGATTGCCTGATGACTGTGGGGTGGGGTGTAGAGAGAGGGAGTCCAAAAGCACATGAGACACTTTTGCGTGACAGGCAGTGTGTATGCGTGTCAGCACTCACCGGATTATACATTTTACATATGTGTGGTTTATCGCCTGTCACTTATACCACAGTCAAGCTGCAATCAAGGCTTGATGTTATGAATTGCTTGTGTAGTTTTGGAGGGAAGAACCCCTTTATTTTGTTATTGTTGTTCCCAAGTGGGCAGACCCTGGATGTGCAATAACGACAACAGCTGGCCTTTCTCCAGCACACACTGTGTACTGGGCACTTCAGGTCTATTAGCTCATTTAATCACCCAAATGAGTCAGGTTAACTCATTTACTTCCCTCGACTTTCCCACCTCCTGGCCTTTGCACCTGCTGTGCCCTCTGCCTGGACCTCTTACTCCTGCCCCTTCTTCAGCTCTAGGTTAACCTGTACACTCGCTCTATTAGATGCTGCTCTTCAGGAAAGGCTCCCTGGTCCCTCAGTCTAGGTCAGAATCCCAGTTATGTGAGGTCATGACCCTCCATATTTCACCCTTTCAACCATGATCACATGTGTAACTTCTTTACTCATTTGTCAAAGAAGACCATCCTTCTGCTCACCATCTTCTGACACTGCTCTAAGCAATGGGGGTGCAGTGTGAGACAGAACAGACAAAATCCAGTCCTCATGGACAGGTATGCTGGTGGGGGAGTCGCCCAGTAACCCACACAGCAACAACAGTAATAATGTGATAGCAGGTTAGAGTGAAATAAGGCATGTGTGGGGTGTTTTTATTTCTTTCCATTTAAAAATGTTAGAGCAGCAAAAAGGAGGCGAGCTGGTTGGATGAGACAGAGCTGGAGATGAGAGGACAGGAAGTCAGAGAGGGCGGGGCCATAGCCAGAAGTCTGGCTTCCTTCTTAATGATCTGAGGAGTCCCTGGAGGGCTCAGAGCCCCAGTGGGCGTGAGTGATGTGTTTAGTGAAGGCATCCAAAATTTAGCCTTTCTTAAGTTCCTACTTTGGGATATTGATTTCAAGCTTTTAAGAAACAAAACTCAGAAAGAACTTTTGACCACTACCCTCCACCCGCCCCACATTCCTGTCATAGATTCAGACAGAAAAACTTGCTCAAGAAAGGAATCAGAATGTTCACCTTAGTCTACTTTCCTCAGCACCTGTGTGGCTGCTGGGCGGAGGACAGGGAGCCCAGTGAGAAGTCAAGAGCAGTCATCCAGGTGACAGGTGACGGTAGTCAGACAAGCGTGGGAAGAAGGGGTCAGTTTCCATATTTTGTCAGAGCATGGAATCCAGTGGATTTGCTGAAAGATTGAATGTGTGGTGTGGGAGACAGAGAAAGAGATCCAGGAAAATTCTGTAGGAGCACATTGAGGTCATAAGTTTGGCGGGGATCAAGGATCTTAGGGCATCTTAAACTGCCTTTTAGATATTAGTTGCCAAATAAATAGTTAGAAATCAGCACTAATGTCCAGTTTGTCTCTCTTATCCATTCTCGTGCCTCTTGGGCCCTGGATAGTGATGGGTAGGTACATAGTAGGAGTACATTACATATTCCAAGAATTAACAAATGAACAAATAGATCCTATCCTGGACACTCATACACAATATCTCTTAGTGACTGAAAAAATACAGAGATGCCATAAAGTTACCATGCCTGAAGGGGCCCTTATGAACCCATTTGTTTTTGTAAGGCATGTCAGGACCTTTCTCGAGCATTCATGCTGTACGCATTTTGGAACTAAATTAAGTTAAACATTCTGAAAGTGCATGGGTGATATTGAGGCCTAGCTGGCAACACTCGGCGAGAGTCCTGCCCCCAATTCCTCAACAATAGAGATGTGACTGGAGTCCTTCAGGCAGGCAAGAAGCTCACGTACTAGTCAAAATTAGGAACATGTACAAACACAACAAAGGAACCGCTTAAGCAGTGAGTAGTGATGGCGTAAACACTAATCTGAGACATGAGTCAGGGTCTCAGGACTCCTCGTTCTTCCTGAACAGCTATGGGTGATGTGAGTGTGTCAAGTTGCTCTCCAGGAATTAAGAAATTTTTTATTAGCAGATTCCAATGAATCTTTTAGTCCTTTTTCTAATGAGAAGTCAAAAGTGGACACATTTAGACTGAAAGAGCAATGTTGCAGTATTTTTATGTTTTGTTTTGTTTTGTTTTGTTAATGAGTTAGGTACTCAATGACTAGGTAACTAGGATTGAGCTTTTAGTTAGACTTTTAAACCTTACTAAGACTCGTGGCTCTGCTGTGAAGGGAAGCCAAGTGTTTACCCTAGATGTGCCTTTTTGGGTATTGATTTTGTTATCCTTATTGGGAAAAAAGACGTTTAGGAAATAAGCCTTGGACCTTCCCACTAAACTGCCTAGAATGTGTATAGATGGAGGACCAGCTCCAGGAGGGACATTCACATTTGCTTTGATAACTCCATGCCAATGTTCCTGCCTTTTGAAGCCTCGAACCACAATCCTCTTTCCACCTCAGCTTCAGAATGACATATAAGCCTCTACTACTCAATGCTTCCTTTGTTCTCTATTCTTTTTTTTTAAAAAAATCTTTTTTGTTCAGATAATTATAGTTTTTTCTCCTTTCCCCCCCCCTTGGCTCCCCTCCATCTGGTTCCCACCCCACCTTCTGCCCTTTCCTCCCTTCCACTGTCATCATCCATAGGTGTACAATTTTTGTCTAGTCTCTTCCAGTACCCCCAAACCTCTTTCCCCCTGAGAATTATCAATCCACTTCCATTCTATGCCCCTGATTCTATTATATTCACCAGTTTATTCTGTTCCTCAGATTTTTAATTCACTTGATTTTTAGATTCACTTGTTGATAGATATATATGTGTTGTTCATTATTTTTATCTTTACTTTTTTCTTCTTCTTCCTCTTCTTAAAGAATACCTTTCAGCATTTCATATAATACCGGTTTGGTGGTGATGAACTCCTTTAGCTTTTTCTTGTCTGTGAAGCTCTTTATCTAACCTTCAATTCTGAATGATAACTTTTATGGGTAGAGTAATCTTGGTTGTAGGTTCTTGCTATTCATCACTTTGAATATTTCTTGCCACTACCTTCTGGCCTGCATAGTTTCTGTTGAGAAATCAGCTGACAATCGTAAGGGTGCTCCCTTGTAGGTAATTATCTGTTTTTCTCTTGCTGCTTTTAATATTCTCTCTTTTTCTTTTGCCCTTGGCATTTTAATTATGATGTGTCTTGGTGTGGTCCTCTTTGGATTCCTTTTGTTTAGGGTTCTCTGCGCTTCCTGGACTTGTAAGTCTATTTCTTTCACCAGGTGGGGGAAGTTTTCTGTCATTATTTCTTCCAATAGGTTTTCAGTATCTTGCTCTTTCTCTTCTTCTGGCACCCCCACAATTCTGATGTTGGGATGCTTGAAGTTGTCCCAGAGGCTTCTTTGTATTTCATATCTTTGACTTGATCCTTGTGTCCCTCTAGTCTGCTGTTGGGTCTCTGTATAATATTTTTTATTTCAGCCAGTGTATGTTTAATTTCTAGTTGGTCCTTTTTCATATCCTTAAGGGTCTCGTTGAATTTATCGGCCTTTTCTAGGAAATTCTTGAAAAACCGTATAACCGTGGTTTTGAACTCTATATCTAGTCGTTTGTTTTCCTCCATTTCTTTAATTTGTGATCTGTTTCTTTGTCTCCACATTTTTGCTGCTTCCCTGAGTTGGTAGGGTGGCTTTGTGTGCTAGGTGTCCTATATGGGCCAGTGGGTCTGCCTCCCAGTTACCTGAGGTGGACACTCTTGGTGCACCCCTTTGTGGACTGTGTGTACAGCCTTGTTGTAGTTAAGTCTTGATTGTTGTTGGTGTCACTGGGAGGAATTGACCTCCAGGCCAATTGGCTGTGAGGACCCGCTGTGTCTATAATGGAAGAACTGCTGCACTGGAGACATGTTTAGGGGGCAGAACTTGCTTCAGTGGGGCTTTGGTGCTCACTGAGTCTGCCTCTTGAATGTGTCACTTTTGGATGTGAATAGCTGAAATCTGGTGTCGTCTCACATTGTCCTCTAGATACGCTAGCTTCTGGATCTCCAATGGGGTGCTGGTCAGCTACTGTCTGAGACCACCCAGCAGGAGGTACAGTAAGAACTACAGTTTTCTCCTCTTTGCTTGGGGTTTGGAGGTTTTGGAGCTTTCTGACCAGAGCTGCAGTTTGTTTGGTTAAGCTACAATAGGGCAGGCCATTTATATGCAAAAGCAGCTGCTTGGAGCTTTGGTGGGTTTGTAGATTGTGCGGGGCGGGATCTCAGGGAGTCACTAGGCTAGGGTGTGGCAAACAGCGATGGCTGCCAGTCAGCCCTCTCTGCGTTTCTGCATTTCCAAGTCCCCGCATCTCGCGCCCCAGCGTAGTAAACAATGATTGCTGGGCGCACCTCTGCAAGCAAGCCACCCTCACTCTCCGACCCAATGGCAGACAGTCTAGCTTCTCCCCATAGGAGTTTGGGTCCTCAGCATCTCCCCAGAAACTGGAGTTCACAGTAATCTGGAGCTTGTCTCCCATTGGGCTGAAAGAATCAGCGCACCTAGACACCTGCCGCCAGCCCGATTCGCGCGTCTCCATCCCTCAGCTTTTCAGCTCTTGTGCACATCTCAATGCTCTTTTCTCTTTCCTTCTAGTTGTAGAACTTACACTCAGCCAGCTTTCCCATGGTTCTGGGTGACAGACGTTTAGTCTTTTCGTTGTAGTTTTGAAATTGTCGTGGGAGGCAGCAGTTTAGGTGTTTACCTATGCCGCCATCTTGGTTTCTCCTGGTCTCTATTCTTATAGCTCCAGAATATTTGTTCATATATCAGACTTTGTACATTGTCTCCTCTTAATCTGTCTCTGTTAATTTGATTTTTAGCCCAGATAGAAGAATTTAAAGATGAGAGGAAGACTACCCTTTGTTCCCATAGCTGGATGTTATGGTTTCTAGTTAAAGAATAAATAGAAAATATAACCTGGCAGGTGTGATAGGAAAGAATGCAGATGCTGCCTGGAGCCTGGAAACTAGTCAGTGAAACAGGTTGCAGGAGATATCTTGCTCGAGATAAGAGAAAGATATTGTCTGTTAAGCACAAGATGGATAGATGTTTTCTGCTCTTAAGGTAACATCACTGACCCAACCCCAAAATGGGTTGCAGAACATTGGGTTGTCTGCATGAAGTCAGACCTCTAGGCCCTAATAACCAAAGACCCCAGCCAGGATGGTGCCGGGAGAAATAAGTCACATTATGAGTACTTATAGCATAACTGACCAATCTTCAAAATCCATGACTCTGAACCCCAAGTCATGACTTTTGCCACTTAAAAGACCCTAAATATAAACCACTGCGAGTTCTGGTCTTTGAGCAGGAGCTGCCCCATTGCCCTTCATTGGTACCTTTGAAATATATACTTTCTTTCCTTTCACTGCAACCTGGTGTCAGTTTACTGGCTGTCTACGCATTAGGAGAACAGATCCCACCTCAGGGTGGACAACAGTATGAATAGACTTACAGGACTGTACCTCCACTGCTCCTGGGATCAGAAACACTGCCTCAAGCCTCACTCTGTGAGAACAGTTAGGAAGAAAAGGGGTGAAGGTGGACTCTGAAGGTGACAGTGGGCTTAGTGAGTGAGGGGAGTGAAAGTAAAGTCTTCTCAAACTTGCTGAGCACCTAATACAGGCCGATCACTGACAATATCATAAACACTTCTAGCATCACCCTCCAGGTAGTTTTTATATGAGCTGTAGGTTTTGTTTTAGTTTTTTTTTTGTTTTTTTCCCATCAACAATCAATTTTTGAATGGGGTGTCCTACAATTCATTTCAGTTCTGATAGTAACTATCTAAGCGGGTGCAGACCCCATAGGTTCAAGGCTCAGTAACATTTCTCCAGAAGCCATCACAAATGGGGTGCCTAGGTAACTCACATTTTGGCCTGGTTAACTCCAGGTTTGGAGGTTCCCATGACCCCTCATGCTTTATAATTATCTGAAAAAACCCACACAGTACTCAGGAAAGGACTTTACTTTCTATTACTGGTTTATTATGAGTATACAATTCAGGGATAACTAAATGGGAGAGACTGGCAGATCAATGCATGGGGAGAGGTGTGAAACTTCTATTTTTTTTCCTTGAGCACTCAGCCTTCCAGCATCAAAACAAAGTTTTATGAACCCCGTTTTTAGGGTTTTTATTAGGCATTCACTGCAAGGAGAATAACAGTTAAAAAGGTAAAGTATGATTGGGGAAAATGAATACCTTTTGGGGAATTCCCTATGAGTTACAGTGACTGAGGGACACGTTTCACTGTTCAAAAAATACAATTCATTTCTAATGTTTGGCCTATTCTACTAGTCTTTTTATTGGACCTATAACTCCAGTTGTCTGGATTGGTGTAATATACAAATGATATAATTAAAACTCAACTAGGTCAATATTCAGAAGCTTTTAATCTCCCTTGGCCTGAAGCCCTCCTTATGGTTCTTCTCAACCTGGAATCTCCTTTTTTGGTAAACACATAGCTTTTCTCTTCATTAAATAGTCACGAGTAACCCCTTGTATCTAGATGAAGAGACATATGAACCGATCTTACAAAAAGGAGACACTCTGCATTATTATCAGGAACCTTTTAACCAGCTTATAGGGACAGATAAATTAGTGACATTTATTTTACAGGAGTGCTATCAGCACATGAAGACTTCAAAGACCATGACTTATTTTGTCAATTGGAAAAGACATCAATGAAAGACTCTCCAACATTGTTGGGACCTTATCAGGTGCCCAACCACAAATGGACATCTGTCCCTGTCTCTGACTCTTGCCTCCACCTATAGTGAACAAAGTCTTCTTGAGAATGAGAAGTCATTGACATCAGAGATCGACAGCTATCCCTAGACACTGACAAGGCCTGTATAACTACAAATGGATTTTCTTTAGCTGTCTGTGAATATTAGTGATAATAATAATTACACTTGTTCTTTGGACTTTTCTCCAACATTGTATATATAGCCCAATTTTTAATAATGACTAAAGGTGTCTATGATAACTTTTGTATTATTAATAATACTTTTTTTGGTTTTCTCTTTTTGAGACAGGATAGTAAGAAGCTAGGAAAATACCTTGGCAAGTGGAATTAGGCAACTGAGACAGATAGCTGAACAAACTGGGCAAGCAATTTACAGCCAGATACAGAAGGCCATCAAGGTGGAAAGCCTGGGGTGCCTAGTTATGGGCAGAACTGGCCCCAGGGACGCCTTTCCTTCCCTGTAATGTTGGTGATAATGAGGTTTAGACTGCCTGCCTGGCACTGACCCATTATTAGAGATCATGAGCCTTAAAAGCAGGGGTCCTCAAACTTTTTAAACAGGGTCCAGTTCACTGTCCCTCAGACCATTGGAGGGCCGGACTATAGTTTAAAAAAAACAACCTATGAACAAATTCTTATGCACACTGCACATATCTTATTTTGAAGTAAAAAAACAAAACGGGAACAAATACAATATTTAAAATGAAGAACAAGTAAAGTTAAATCAACAAAGTTACCAGTATTTCAATGGGAACTATGGGACTACTTTTGGCTAATGAGATGGTCAATGTCCGGTTCCATATTTGTCACTGCTATTCATAACAAGTGATGCAAGTGTGCATCAGTTAGTCTAGATCTGGTTGGAGATTTCAGATGTTTCATTCTGGAAGAAGTCTGTTCACAGACATAAGTGCTGCCAAAGATGGTTGCCATTTTGAGTGCATGGTTCCTGAGATTAGGATATGTCTCAGAGGGGAGAGATGCATAGAAATTAGGAAGGCTGCTTGACTTGAATGCGTCTTTCAGAGAGTCACAATTCTGCAGTTCAGCCAGTTCCATTTGGTAAATTGTATCCACATTTTCAATGTCAATAGAAAATGGGTTACAGAAAAGCTGTATGTCCTGTTCATGGAGATGAAGCTCTTTAAATTGGAACTCCTTTTGCAGCTTTTCCAGTGAATCCACACATGTTTTGTTTGGGAATGCAACCAACGGTTTTTCCGCTAACAGATTTTGAGTTGTGGGGAGATGGCAGAAATGTTCCTCCTTCACTTGTTTGATGAGGAGGCCTAATTTTACTTCAAATGCTTTCACATGTGGTTGCATATCACAGATGAGCTTCCCCTTTCCTTGAAGTTGCACATTGAAACTGTTGAGTAGCTCTGTTACATCTGTCAGAAAGGCAAGGTGCCATTTCCATTCTGCATCATTGAGCTCTGGTACTTCTTTGTTTTTTGAAAGCAGAAAAGCTGTAATCTGTGGAAGTAAGTCATGGAAATGTTTCAAAACTCTCCCTCGACTCAGCCAACGGACTTCTGTGTGGTACAGAACATCTTCATAGGCAACATTTAGCTCAGACAGAAATTCCTGAAATTGTCTGTGGTTTAGTGCATTAGCTCTAATGAAGTTAACACAAGATACCACAGTTTTCATAACAGAGTCCCACTTCGGTGATTTACTACACAGCGCTTGTTGGTGGATGAGGCAGTGTATGGCTATTGGATGAGAATGGTTATGTTTGTCCATCTCTTGTTTAATGGGAGCAATTACTCCTTTCTTAGACCCCACCATGCTAGGAGCACCATCAGTTGTCACACTGGCTAGTTTAGCCCAGTCCAGCTCCAAACCATTCACAGTTTGGCAAACCTTTTCATAGATATCCTCTCCTGTAGTTATTCCTTTGATGCTTTGCAGTGCAGCAAGCTCTTCTGTGACTTCGAAACAGTCATTCGTCACACGAATAAAAATTAGAAGTTGTGCAGAATCATGAACATCATTACTTTCGTTGAGTGCCAAGGAAAAGTAGGAAAGTTTTTTTGCGGAGTTTTGCAAATGCTGATTCAAATTGTCTCCCATTTCTTCAATCCTTCCTGTAATTGTAGGTCCTGAAAGACTCACTGTACTAAATAAATCGGCCTTCTGTGGACACATCTCTTTGGCAACAGAAAGAAGGCATTCTTTAATAAATTCTCCCTCCACGAATGGTCTGCCAGTGCACGCTATTAGCTTGGCAACTTGAAAACTTGCTCGCAGTGATGAAATATTTAGCTGCTTCTGCTTCACAAAAGTATTTTGCTGAGTTGTCAATGTATTTTTCAGTTTTAATATTTTATCTTTTCTCACTTCTCTGATCAAACAATCATATTTATATTTATGTTGAGTTTGATAGTGTTGACGCAAATTGTATTCTTTGAACTTAGACACTATATTCTGGCAAATCAAACACACAGCTCTTTCCTTGTACTGCATGAAAAAGTAATCATAAGTCCACTGTTCTTTGAATATCCTACACTCCGAGTCAATTTTTCTCTTTCTTGATATCATTGTTTCCTGGGGATTCCAAATTGCTATTAGTAAAACACCAATATATATATATATAGCGCTACAAAAACAATATACCAGCAATAACTTTGCCCACACAGAGACATATAGACTGCACTGCCCATCAATGCAGTCTGATCAGTGCCCATCAATGCAGTCTGATCAGTGTCCATCAGTGCAGCCTTGCCAGTCCACATCATTTCAGCCTCACCAGTGCCCATATTGGTGGAACTCCACTTTTACCTCAGGCTCACACTGGTGCGGTGGGGGAACCGGCATGATTACAGAGCCGGTTCCTCCACCACCTTTCCAGTTCACACTACCCTGTGCGAACCGCACTGTGATCTATGAACTCGCACAGGAATCTGATCGCATGGGTGAGAAGACCCATGCAATCAGATTCCACTGCAGGAAAAAAGAAGGCACATATGCCTTTTTTCATCCAAATCTAATGCGAGTTCAGCCATACAAGCATATGGCTGAACTCACACTGCTCAGAGATCGCAACAGTGTGAATCGGGGCTTACATAGCACACAACATACAACATCATACACTACTGAATAGCAATCAAAATATAAATGCACTTACTGTCAACCAAATTGGTTTTCCTACTGCTCGGATGTCTGCAGAGCTGGATTAAGTTCCCATGGGGCCCTAGGCAGATTACCAGTTTGGGGCCCCCATGCGATAACACTGAGCACTGACCATTTGCATTAACAGTGACTGCTGACCATTTGCGATAACACTGACCGCTGACAATTTGCATTAATACTGAGCGCTGACCATTTGCATTAACACTGAGCACGTACAATTATCATTACCACTGAGCACTGACTATTTGCATTACCTCTGAGCACTGACCATTTGCATTACTTCTGAGCACTGACAATTTGCATTAGCACTGAGTGTTGACTATTTGTGTTATCACTGTGATGCAACCCCCCTAGAAACCACTCCCAACCAACTTTAAAAAAAAGGCTCTCCTAACTTATAAAAAGACTCTCCTAACTTCAAAAAAAGGCGTCCCCTATCTGCAAAAAAAAATATACCTCCTAACTTCAGAAAAAAAGGCCCCTCTTAACCGCAAAAAAAAGTCCCTACTAATTGCAAAATAAAAAAAAAAATAGACCTTCTAACTTCAAAAAAAATAAACCCTAACTTGTTCTTACCTCGGTCCTCAGGTAGCAGCAGGCTCTGCACAGGCAAGCTCATGACTCGTCCTCTGATCACACCTGAGACTGAGAGGAGGAGTCGAGAGATAGAGAGAAGGAGGGGAGCCGGAGAGTGCAGCGCACATTCCACACATGTGCACTGCGGGCCTGGGACGAGTTGGCTGCTAAGCAGGACAGACAGTGGCAGCAAAAATACCCGGCGGGCCGGATAAATGTCCTCGGCGGGCCGCATGTGGCCCGCGGGCTCTAGTTTGAGGAACCCTGCTTAAAAGGGACATGTGGGAAAGCTGATGAAAATTATATTGAGATCTCCCCTGAGACCTCCGCTAAATCCCCACCTTTGGAAAGTAAGTAACAGTGCTCAAGACAAAGAAGCCAGTGTGTGCCCTACTTGTGGCACCCCCCCATTCCCTCTTTGAGTGAATTTTCTTTCTTTTAATCTCTATGAGGTCCCCATGCAGCTTGCAACCAGGGGAGCAATGAGCAGCAGCAGCTTGTCCTAGACTAATCCCATTGACCTGCCCCCCAAACCTTTTTACCCGTGAGCTTGCAGCAGCCCCACCTAGACTCACTTCATTCCCATGTTTCTAGAGAGCCCAAACAGCCCTGCCTAGTCTCTCTGCTACTGCCTCTATCCTAAGCCTTTCCTTGTTTCACTGTTCCAAGCTGTAAAAAACATACTTTAGATATCACCTGAACTCAAGTTGTGAAATCTATCTTGAACCAAGACAAGAACCCACAAACTGCAGGCTGGCCTTAAGCAAATCCGTTCAGGACCTGGCTGCCTTTCTGGTAACATTTTGAAACTTAGAAGAAATGCTATTGCAAAGGAAAGGCATGGAATGTGTTTGTTTTTAAGAGAATTTAAAATACGTAGCTTTTCCTAATCGGTTGGTTATTTTAAAAAATGTTTTTATTGATCTCAGAGAGAGGAAGGGAGAGGGAGATAGAGAGAGAAACATCAATGATGAGAGAGAATCATACATAGATTGGCTGCCTCCCGCACATCCCCTGTGATACATGGAGCCCCAAACCTAGGCATGTGTCCTGACTGGGAATTGAAATGTGACCTCCTGGTTCCTGGGTTGATGCTCAACCACTGATCCACACTGGCTGGGCAAGTGGGTTATTTATTTATTTAGTTAGTTATTTACTTACTTACTTATTTACTTATTTACTTTTTAAGATTAAAAGCACTTTTATGCTTTTAAAGAAATTTAAATTTTTTATTGTTTAAAGTATTACATGATTTTCCTTTTTCTCTTGTTGACCTCTCCACAGCCACTTCCACCCACCAGCATATGCCCTCACCCCCGCTACTGTGTGTTTTCATTGGTTATGCTCATATGCATACATACAAGTCCTTTGGTTGATCTCTTACTCGCTCATTCCCCGTCTTCCCTCTTCGGTTAGACATGCTTCTATGTCTCTGGTTCTATTTTTGTTCATTAGTTTGTTGTTCATTATATTCTGCAAATGAGTGAGGTCATGTGATATTTATTTTTCTCTGACTGTCTTGTTTCACTTAGCATAATGTTGTCCAGTTCCATCTCTGCTGCTGCAAATGGTAATAATTCTTTTTTTTTTTTTATAGCAGCGCAGTATTTTATTGTGTAGATATACCACGTTTTCTAATCCACTCGTCTGCTGATGGGCACTTAGGCAGTTTCCAGATCTTAGCTATTGTAAATGGTGCTGCTATGAATATAGTGGTGCATATATCCTTTCTGATAGGTGTTTCTGTTTTATTGGGATATATTCCTAAAAGTGGAATTACTGGGTCAAATGGAAGTTCCATTTTTAATTGAGGAAACACCATACTGTTTTCTACAGTGGCTGCACCAGTCTGCATTCCCACCACCAGTGCATGAGGGTTCCTTTTTCTTCACATCCTTGCCAACACTTGTCATTTGTTGATTTGTTGACAATAGTCATCCTGACAGTGTGAGATGGTACTTCATTGTCATTTGGATTTGCATTTCTCAGATGATTAGCGACTTTGAGCATGTTTTCATAAGTTGGTTATTTTTGAATGAATAAAAAGCGATAAACCAAGAAGAACAAGGGAAGATGTAGAAAGTTAGTGGAAAAGAAGTGTGGAGAAAGATATTTTTGTATGAATGCTAGAACCTGATTATGGGTATATGCTCACACTTTAACCTAGCAAGGATTACTAACTATATTAATTAAAATAGAAGCTTTACAAACAAGGCCCTCTATAACAGCTGCTGAGACATAGGAAATTTACTGATTAAACTCTCACTGTCTTCCTTGACTTTGGAATGTTTAGATGGTAATTGTAATTTATAGCATTAGATTCTTACAGCCTTGTTTCTGCACAAACCTTAAGATTATGGCTTCCAATTTCAAAACCAGCAGGAATCAGATTAATACTGAATAGCACTTTAGTGTTTCTAATGGGAAATATAGGGGCCATAGTAAATGGGAACCCATCTCATGGTCAGATGATAATAATTGAAGAGTTGTATAGGTTGCCCTCAAACTATGTGTAAATGTCAGAGTAGAGGCAAAATACAGAGAAATGAGACAGATAGCAAAACTTGGATTACAGGTTAGAAATAATCCAGACTGATTTTCTTAGTGAAGGCCCATGGAACCTGCCTGCCTCCCATTTACCTGGTTTTCACTTTTGAGAAAATTCAGCCTTGACTCCCATCCAAGGTTACAGTCTTGGCCCATCCCCAATGGTCTGTTTTTCAATAAGACAAATGCTTACACTAAGACTTCCTAGGAATGAGCCTCCTTAGCCCCGTGGGATCACATTATCCAATCCAAATGCTGGTCATTAATGCCTCCTTTAGATTGACTTATGACCAAAATTTGAAAGTGTTGACATATAAGGGCCCCATACTCAACCTGACAAGCTCAGGGGAGGCCTGCAGTGGGACTTACAAATTCAGAGATCTACAGTGACTACATAGGATGATCTGAAATGAAAATGTTCTAATGAAAAGTGAGCCATGGTGGGTAGTCCAGTTTTAGGCCTATCTCTTCCCTAACAAAGGCCCATCTTTAATTTAACGCAGCCTGTGTACAGTCACATACCTATGGAACGTTTGTGTAATTTCTTTATTTCCAGACTTCCTACTGCACCGCAGAACCCCTCATTGTTATTGTCATGGTATTAATTGTTAACTGTTAACTATTGTGCACCCTCCCATGTAAAATTAGTATGTGTCTACTTGTTTTACCTTTTATCCAATCTCAGAGATTTTCCCAATTTGCTTTCTCCCACCTTCTAATATTTCACCAATGGATTTCAGGTAACGCCTTATGCCTTCTGCTTTGATTGTAATGTATAAAATAAAATGAAAACTCACATTTTCTGAAGCATTTTCTCAGTCCATTGAGTTTTGGCTTTCTAGCAATTCTCATCAGTTTGGCTCAAATAATCACATAAAAATTATCTACAGATTTAAACAGATCTTACATTGGCAGCCAAAAATTGTTACACACTTTATGTACCCTCATCTCCTGAGGTAATTCCAGCTTCTAAGCAAGGTTTTATCTGTTTGTTTGTTTGTTTATTTATTTATTTTTATTGTTATAAATATTACATATGGTAGTACATATATCTTCTTTTTCCCCCCATTGACCTTCTCTCAGCCTCCCCTACACCCTTTTGCATGCCCTCATTCCACGCCCCCCTCAGTGTCTTGTGTCCATTGGTTGTGCTTATATGCATTTATACCAGTCCTTTGGTTGATTTGTTTCCCCCTCTCCCCAGTACTCCCAGCCTTCCTGCTTTAATTTGACAGTCTGTTTGATGCTTTACTGCCTCTGTATCTATCTTTTTGTTCATCAGGTGATAATGTTCTTTATTTTCCATAAATGAGTGAGATCATGTAGTATTTTTCTTTCATTGCCTGGCGTATTTCACTTAACATAATGCTCTTCAGATCCATCCATGCTGCTGCAAATGGTAAGAATTCCCTCTTCTTTATAGCAGCGTAGTATTCCATCATGTAGATATACCATAGTTTTCTAATCTACTCATCTCCTGATGGGGATTTAGGCTGTTTCCAAATCTTAGCTATGGTGAATTGTGCTGCTATGAACATAAGGGTGCAGATGTCCTTTCTGATTGGTGTTTCTAGTTTCTTGGGATATATTACTAGAATTGGGATTAGTGGGTCAAATGGGAGTTGCATTTTTAGTTTTTTGAGGAAACTCCATACTGTTTCCACAGTGGCTGCACCAGTCTGCATTCCTACTAGCAGTGCCTGAGGGTTCCTTTTTCTCCACATCGTCACCAGCACTTGTCATTTGTTGATTTGTTGATGATTGTCATTCTGACAGGTGTGAGATGATACCCCATTGTTGTTTTGATTTGCATATCTCGGATAATTAGTGACTTTGAACATGTTTTCATATGTCTCTTGGCCTTCCTTTGTCTTCTTTTGAAAAGATTCTATTTAGGTCCGTTGCCCATTTTTTTATTGGATCATTTATCTTCCTTTTATTATGTTGTATGAGTTTCCTGTAAATGTTGGAGACTAAACCTTTATCAGCGATAACATTTGCAAATATGTTCTCCCATACAGTGTGCTGTCTTGTTGTTTTGTTGATGGTTTCTTTTGCTGTGCAAAAGCTTTTTATTTTGATGTAGTCCCATTTGTTTATTTTCTCTTTGGCTTCCATTGCCCTTGGGGCAGTATCAGTGAAGAAGTTCTTTCGGCATATGTCTGAGATTTTGCTGCCTGTGGATTCCTCTAGTATTGTTATGGTTTCCCGTCTTATGTTTAAGTCCTGTATCCATTTTGAGTTTATTTTTGTGTATGGTATAAGTTGGTTATCTAGTTTCATTTTTTTTTCCTGTATCTGTCCAATTTTCCCAACACCATTTATTGAAGAGACTGTCTTGACTCCAGTGCATGTTCATGCCTCCTTTGTCAAATATTAATTGAGCATAGTGGTTTGGGTCGATATCTGGGTTCTCTATTCTATTCCATTGGTCTATATGTCTGTTCTTGTGCCAGAACCAGGTTGTTTTGAGAAGAGTGGCTTTGTAATACAGCTTGAAATCTGGTATTGAGATCCCACCTACTTTGTTCTTCTTTCTCAAGATTGCTGTGGCTATTCGGGGTCTATTTTTATTCCAGATAAATTTTTAGAGAGTTCTTTCTAGGTCTGTGAAATATGCCACTTATATTTTAATGGGGAGTGCATTGAATCTATAGATTGCTTTGGAAGTATGGACATTTTAATGATGTTGATTCTACCAATCCATGAACATGTTATGTTCTTCCATCTGTTTATGTCTTCCTCTATCTCCTTTATCAGTGTCCTGTAGGTTTCCACATATAAGACTTTTACGTCCTTGGTTAAGTGTATTCGTAAGTACCTTAATTTTTTTGGTGTGATCATAAATGGGATTCCTTTTTTCTCTTTCTGTAAGTTCACCATCAGTGTACAGAAATGCCATAGATTTCTTGGCGTTAATTTTGTATCCTGCTACATTGCTGAATTAATTGATTAAGTCTAATACTTTTTTTCAAAATGGAGTCTTTCGAGTTTTTTATGTTCAGTATCATGTCATCTGCAAGTAAGGATAGTTTTACTTATTCTTTTCCAATTTCTATGCCTTTTATTTCTTCTTCTTGTGTAATCACAATGGCTAATGCTTCCAGTAGAAAGTTGAACAGGAGTAGTGTGAGTGGGCATCCCTGTCTTATTCCTGTTCTTAGGGGAAATGGTTTTAGTTTTTGTCCATTGAGTATGATGTTGGCTGTGGGTTTATCATATATGGCTTTTATTAGGTATGATCCTTCTATTGAGGTATGATCCTTCTATTCCCACCTTGCTGAGAGTTTTTATAAAATTAGGTGTTGGATTTTGTCAAAGGCTTTTTCTGCATCAATTGATATGACTATGTGATTTTTATCTCTCAATTTGTTTATGTGATGTATCACATTTATTGATTTGCGGATATTGTACCATCCTTGCATCCCTGGGATAAATCCTACTTGGTCATGGTGTATGATCTTTCTGATGTACTGCTGGATCCGATTTGCTAGAATTTTGTTGAGGATTTTGGCACCTATGTTCATAAGGGATATTGGCCTGTAATTCTCTTTCTTTGTGTTGTCTTTATCTGGTTTTGGTATTAGAGTGATGCTGGCTTCATAGAATGAGCTTGGAAGTGTTCCTTCCTCTTGAAATTTTGGAATAGTCTGAGGAGGATAGGTTTCAGTTCTTCCCTGAATGTTTGGTAAAACTCCCCTGTGAAACTGTGTGGCCCTGGGCTTTTGTTTTCTGGAAGCTTTTTGATGACTGCTTCAATTTGTTCCATAGTTATTGGCCTATTGAGATGTTTAGATTCTTCCTGATTGAGTTTTGGAAGGTTGTATTTTTCTAGGAATATGTCCATTTCCTCCAGGTTGTCCAGTTAGTTGGAATAGAGTTGTTCATAGTATTTTTAAACAATCCTTTGTATTTTTGTGTGGTCTTTTGTTATTTCTTTTCTTTCATTTCTCATTTTTTAAATTTGGTTCTTGTCTCCTTGCTTCTTGGTGAGTCTGGCTAGAAGTTCATCAATCTTGTTTATCCTTTTAAAGAACCAGCTCTTGGTTTTGTTGATCTTTTGTATTGTTTTTTTTGTCTCTATGTTGTTTATATCCGCTCTGATCTTTATTATTTCCTTCCTTCTGCTTACACGGGGCTTCTCTTGTTGCTCTCTTTCTAACTCTTTGAGTTGCAGGGTTAGGTAATTTATTACCATTGTTTCTTGTTTTTTTTTTTTTTTTTTTTTTTTTTTTGCAGTAGGCTTGTAGAGCTATGAACTTCCCTCTCAAGACTGCTTTCGCTGTGTCCCATAGATTTTGGATTGTTGTGTTTTCATTGTCGTGTGTTGCCATGATGCTTTTTATTTCTTCTTTAAACTCTCTGGTAATGCAGTCATTGTTTAATAGCTTGCTATTTAGTTTCCATGTGTTTGATTTTTTGGGATTGTTTTTATTGTAGTTGATTTCCAGTTTTATGCCATTGTGATCTGAGAAGATGCTTGATATGATTTCTATCTTCTTGAATTTGAAGAGACTTTGCCTGTGACCCAATACATGGTCTATCTTTGAAAATGACCCATGTGTACTTGAGAAGAATGTACATTCTATGGCTTTGGGGTGAAATGTTCTGAAGATGTCAATTAATTTTATCTTGTCTAGTGAGTCATTTAGGATTGAAATTTCTTTGCTGATTTTTTGTTTAGAAGATTTGTCCAATGGTGATAGTCAGGTATTAAAGTCCCCTACTATGATTGTATTGCTGTCAACCTCTCCCTTGATATCCTCCAGGAGTTTTTTTTTTTTAATATTTATGTGCTCCTGTATTGGGTGTGCATATGTGTACCAGAGTTATTTCTTCTTGTTGGATTGCTCCCTTTAGTATTATAAAGTGGCCTTCCTTATCTCTTCTTAGGTCCTTCACTTTGAGATCTAATTTGTCAGATATAAGTATTACTACCCCAGCTTGTTTTTCATTTCCATTTACCTGAAAAACCTTTTTCCATCCCTTCACCCTCAGTCTGTGTGCGTCTTTTTGCTGAGGTGGGTTTCCTGTAGACAGTAGATATATGGATCAAGGTTTCTTATGCAATCTCTTACCGTATGTCTTTTGATTGGGGCATTTAATCCATTTACATTTAAAGTTATTATTGATAGGTACTTGTTTGTCGCCATTTTTATTCATTACCCCTGTGTTCCTTCTTCGCTTCCTATTTCTTCTTTTTACAGCAGACCCTTTAGCATTTCTTGCATTGCTAATTTGGTGGTAATAAACTTCCTTAGTCCTTTTTTGTCTGTTCAGCTCCTGATTTTACCCTCATTTTGATTGATAGCCTTGCTGGGTACAGTATTCTAGGATTCAGACCCTTCCTTTGCATGACTTGTATATATCATTCCATTGTCTTTTGGCCTTATGTTTTCCTGTTGAGAAGTCAATTGCTAGTCTGATGGGGGATCCTTTGAAGGTAACTTTCTGTCTCTCTCTGGCTGCTTTTAAGATTCTTACTTTGTCGTTGGTGTTAGCTAATTTAATTATAATGTGCCTTGGCATTGGTCTTTTGGGGGTCATTTTGCTTAGGACTCCGTGGGCTTCTTGAATTTGTGTGGGGTTTTTCTTCCCTATATCTGGGAAGTTTTCTGTCATTATTGCTTCAAACAGTTTGTCTATTCCTTGCTCATTTTCCTCTTCTTCTGGCTCCCCTATTATGCGGATGTTATTTTGTTTCGTGTTGTCCCAACGTTCCCTTAGGCTCTCCTCCTCTTTTTAAGTTTTTTTTTTTTTTTTTTTTATTCCTAGAAGCTGCTCTACTTAGGAATTTTTTTCTACCTTCTCTTCTATCTCACTGATGTGGTCCTCTGCTTCTTCTATTCTACTGTTGATGGTTTCTTTTGAATTCTTTATAGTAGTGATGCCATCTTTCATTTCTTCTTGGTTCTTCTACATTTCTACTTGGTTCTTACAAATATTGTTGATTTTGTCTTCCATTCTTTTCATCCACCTTATGACCATTTCTCTGAATTCTTTCTCTGACAGGTTGCTTGTCTCCATTTCGTTTGCTTCCTTTTCTGGTGATGCCTGCTTTTCTGTCATATGAAGGCTGTTTCTCTATCTCCACATGATCTCTCTGTTTTCTGGGTGTCTGGTTATGTATTTCTCTCTCTCCTGCGTTGATTTAAAGGCACAAAGTACAACACAACAAGGCACAATGCACACGGCACTGTACACAAATTTATTCTCAATACTAATAATCCCAAATAAAGGTGTCCACCACAGAAAGGAGAATTAGAGGATAAGAAAGAAAGAAAAAAAAAGAAAAAGAAGAAAAAAGAGAGGAAAAAAAGGAGTGCAAAAATGAAATTGGGAAAAGGAGAAAAAGTAAGAGAGAAAAGAGGGAGAACAAAAAAAAAAAAAAACAAACAAAAAGGAGGGAAAAAGCTATTTATGGGGGGAGAAATCTCCCATAGAACAGCCACTAATTCAAACAAATGCCAGCAACAAATACCTAGAGATGAATGCAAACTACAAACAACAACTAATATCAAGCAAGGTGAGGGAAAACAGAAGAAGAAACAAGCAAAAGAAAAAGAGAAAGTGAAACAATCTCACAAAGAAGCATAAAAAAAGGATATAATCCACAATCAAGCAAACAACAACAAAAGGACAGAGAGAAAAAATATTTTTTTGGATAGTGAAGAAAGAGAAGAGAGAGGTGTGCATGGACTTGGAGCAGGAAATTGGAAATTAGATATAAAAGTAGGGTGAAATTTTAACAGGGGTTAAAAAGAAGGAATAGGGAAAATCTAAAGCAGGAATAGGGGAAGAGAAACAGGACAACAAAAGGGGAAAAGTGCGGAAGAGAGTGTTGCCATGAAGGTAAAATTTAGATAGAGTAAAATGATGCTAAAGGAAATATGAAAATAGAAGGTAGAATACTAATGCCAAAATAAAATAAAGAGAAAATGAAATGACACGTTTTTTAAAAAATGGTAAAATAGTAGTAGTAATAATACTGATTAAAAATAAAAATATAATTATTAAAAAGGTAAAATCAAGTAAGGAAAAAAATTGGTTTCTTAGGTAAAAGATGAAAAAAATAAAAATAAAAATAAAAATGTGCAGCAGTGAAGGACATTCACTTCCAATACTGTTCTGTTTGGCACGCCTGTTTCCTAGTCAGGACAGTATTGAAGTTCCTTGCTTTCCACTGCTTTCAGTGTTGTAGGCCAGAGTCTTGATTTTCCAGCAAGCAGTACGTCTTTATTTATTATACTCCTTTATTTGTGTTTACACAAGAGTCAATTTGTGATTCAACCCCTGGGTGGCAGTGTTTCTGGATTGACCTCTAGGTCTATAGGTCCTCTCTAGCTAGTGCTTAGATTTTGTTTCCCCTGTGGCACTTAACACCCGTTTGGGGGAATGGGTTGCCCCAGGGCTGGTTCTCTGATGGTATTCCCCGCTCTGATTCCCAGGTTCCACAAAAACAACTTTCCCCTGCAGTCTCTTAGAGTGTCCCCAATTGGGTGATCCTATGTATTGGGCTTAGTAATCAAAAGCAAGGATTTAAACAGAATAAAAAAAGGAGAGAGAAAATAGAGCCAGTGTAATTGCGCAAACTCCGGCGCTGCGCACAAGTCTGTGCAGTCTTTTTTTCCCTTTGGTACTAAGCAGCCCACACACTTTTAAAACTTTTATACTGTCCTTTTGCACCCAGTTCAGCCATGGGTTGCTTTTTAGAGTTTGCATCTGTTAGCAGATCTGCAGACCCCCTTTCACATTCGTGGATCACGCCATCCCCATCAGCTGCAGATTTTTCTGGTCCCAGACTTCCCCAGGTCCTCCAGATACCACAGTGCCTGTTTCTCTCTCCTGCCAGGACCATAGACCTCACCTTATCCCAGGCGAAATCGGACCTTTCTGTGAGGGAGTGCAGAGCTCCTCTGAATCCACGTGCTCGCGCCACTTGGGAACCGGTGTTCTCTGGTTCGCAGCTGTTCCCTGGGTGCTGTAGTTGTAGATTTTCAGGGTCCTGATAATATCCATTTTCCCTTTCAAGATGGCGTGTTCTCCATGTCAGATCTGGTTACTCTGGGAGGGAACCCAGCAACAGTGGGGGCTGCCCGGTCAGGGGAACCCGGTCTTGCTGTCCCCCACAGTCTGATGGAGTATAGCTGTCCCTCAACTCACCAACAAACACTCCCCATGCGACCACACACTCTCCCTTAGTTCTCTCACTCACACACTATCTTGCAGTCTGTTTTCCTGTTGGCAGTCATCTTCCAGCAATGTACTGTCACAATTTTTAACTGGTATGACAGTACACCTCTCACCAGGCAACACTTGGTTGTGCGGTTTCTTGGAGCACTCCTTGCTCAGGGCTTATTCCCTTACTTGGGAGGAAAGAGGAACCAAAAGACAGAAAGGGGACTGAAACCAGTTTCTGAGCGTCTTCCCACCCACACAGCCAGGTCGGGGAGCAAGGTTTTGTCTTTATGATGACCTGCCCTTACCTTGCATCTATCCAGAAGCCTGTCAGAGTTTCTTCATCACCACAAAACATACCCTTATCACCCGTATAAATCATAAAATTCCAAGTATTTTTGTTGCTCAGTTCTAAGAACCAGGAAATAACACCAAATATCTTTTTTATGATAACACATAGGGAAACTGAAGTTTTTTGAGGTGGGATCACTTGCCTAGAGTCCCACAGCCTGCATGTGGACTCAGACATGCCATGTATTGGCACATGGCATTTATGTTCCACCCTTTTCCATGTTCCCTCCTATATCAGGTATATTGAAAGGTTTAATACTCCATTCCCCCAGTCCTTGTGATTAAGAATCCAGATGTGAATTAAACTCAGCCTCTGAGAAGCACCTGTGTGTAATTTGGAATCTGGAAAGGAGATGGGCCTCTTATTCTGCTACTGTGTTGACTTATGGGTGGCCTATGGCAGACACAACTAATTCTTTACCTGTGGGAGGGGGCTGTGCCAGCGTGACCTTAAAATCCGACTTCCCATGGCAACTCTTTAACTTCCATTTCTCTAGCCCTTTCATAATTTTATAAGCACTTAATTCTTTGTGCGAAAGACTTTACTACACAAATGTTTATGGAATGTTTATCTGAGAGCCTGTCTCTCCTTATAAGTTAAACTCCACGAGCGCAGGGCCCACGTACTTCGTGCTCTCTGTGGCATTCCCAGGGCCCAGCCCTGACTTGAAACACCACAGATACTCAGTAAACTCTCATTAAATGGATGAGGGAAACAATGTAATGGAAGCCAGTCACCCTGTGTGACACTTGCAGTCACATCATGTTCCTCATCCACATGAAGGCCTTGGTGTCAGCCTGGGAGGAGGCCACAGCCCCTTTTTATACAGGGATGTCCCAAGGTCAGGTGTGTACCCCACTTACTGTCAGGAAAGTGGTCAGAAACCTCCTAACAGTGAGGGATCAGACCACTCTGATTTCATTGCCAGGAAATCACAGCCCTCTCCACATCTCATCTCTTCAGGGCCTGGAAAGCAGCCCATGTTCTTCCTTTTATCACAGATCCCTGACTTGGCTGACATTCTGGATTCTCCATCCCAGGTAGTGTTTCTACCAAGGCAGGAGGGTGTTCACCCTCACCTCAAGGAAATTAGGGGATGACTCCCCATCCCCAAGGTCCCTGGTGTGTGTACAGCTGCCTATGGCCTCTAAAGACATCTCAGCAGCCCACGGTGTCCTGGGGAACAAGGGGAACTTCCTCAGCAGGATAGGAAAGGAGAACCCAGGATGTGGGCTTGCTTCCATCTCAGAGGTGCTGAGGGTCCCACGGGGGCCTCACCTCTCCTAACAGAGGAACCCATAGAGTCCCCTGGTTGACACTCCATCTGGAGCAGCTCCAGAACCTGGGCCCTGGGGGTAGGGCTAGAGAGGATGACAGACAGGGACACAGGGGACTGGATGCACAGTTTCCAATAATGCGATGGGAAACACAAAGGGCATTTTGGGGATCAATGATCCAGGCCAGCACCCTCTCCCAAAAGAGCCCTCACCAGGCCCTGGCTTTGAAAACCTGAAACAGCACATCCTCCTAAAACAGCATATCCACCAGAGGGGACAGCTTTCTGGTCACTGGACTCATAACACTCTGGACAAAGCCAGTCCTTTCACTGGGCCCAGCCCGCCCTGGGATGCAGTCAGGAGGTATGAGACACATAGGGTCCGGGCCCTGGGTGGCTGGCTCTTCGTCTAGAGGTGAGAGCTCACCTCTGTCCAGGGCTCACAGGGAGCTCCCATCTCCTGGAGCCTGGTCAGCATTCCTAGTGCAGTACCTGACATTGCCTGCAGGTCTCCTTTTGACTTATAGGGGGCGATATTGAGACGCACCTACAAAACACAGGAAATGCACACTTGAACTGAGCTTTGGTTAAGGAGGTGCAGGAGCAGACCTATTTCCATGTCCTGACTAGCAAATTTTTCTGGGTCCCTCTGTCATACCTGCGCTGTCCCACCTGCTCTTTCCAGAAACTGTGAATGAAAAAGGAGCTGTGTAAGAATCCTGATAAGCCCAGGGGGCCCCATGGCAGGCCTGACAAGCTCAGTGACGCACAGTGTGGTCTGATCACAAATGCCTAACTGGGCAGGTGATGGCAGGTAGTCATGTGACATGCCCACAGCTTCCTTAGCAAATGTCAGACTTTACGTTAAGTGAGCCCTTTCCCTGTTCTTATGCATCATGGATAACATACCTTTGACATCATATACCTCTAGGAAGTTTTCTTGCTAGACCCATGGAAGGCAGAGCCTGTGGTGCCAGAATACAAGACCACAGAGCGCTCATGTTACCTGGTTCCCTGCACTGCCTCTGTACTGCTGTAAATGTTAACTATCCTGGACCCTCCAATGTAAAAATAAATTGTGTTTTATATTTTGATTTTTATTTATTTCTAGAGATTTCCCTGCTCTCCTTTCCCTCACTTTCCAATAGATTTCATGCAACTTTTTTCATCTTCTCCTTTGATTATAATGTATAAAATAAGCTACAAAACTGCTGTTCTTGTCAGGATTTGAGATCTTGCTTGCAGTCATATGACATCAATTAGGCTGAAATACTCATAACAATCCTCTACAGATTCGGACATTTCTTACCTTGACAGGGTCTAAGGGCAGCTGCTTTTTCAGGGATCTCTATGTTGCTCCCCAACTCATAACTGGAACCACACAAGGGTAAGGCGAGGTGACCTCAAAAAAGTCCCCCTGGAAGAGGACAGAGGTTGCCCGAATAGTCAGGAGGACATGGACAGGTTCAACCATCAAAGAGAGGGAGGGTCTCCTTGAAAACATTCACCAAAAACCATGGAGCCCACAGCCACCTGAGCTCCCACCACCATAACCTTCACACCTGGAAACTGCATGTCCTCCTGATAACCATGGTGATGGGGTCTCTGTCTCTGGAAACAATGGCCAGGCTGGTGACAACCTGAGATAGAAGGAGGGTCCCTCTGCAGTCATCACGGAGCTTGACCCCTTCTCACTGCCAGTCCCCTCTGTGGCCTTCCTACTATAAGGAAATGCCATCTTCCCAACACATTTGAGAACACAGTGAAGACCTGGTGCCCAGCTGGGTTTCTGTGTCACAACCAGAAATAAATCCCAGTTTGGGGCCTGTGGGACTCTCTGTGTGGTACTGACAGACCCAAGATCAAGATGAAGCAGAGGCCAATGCTGGGGTGAGGGGGTCACCCCCTCAGGAGGACATGTGCCCCCATCAGCCTTGCCATTGCAAGTGGGCTCCACAGGCCAATAAGACCCACCTCCCCTGAGAGCTTGTCAGAAGTAGAGTCTCTGGTCCACTGCACACCTGCTGAGTCAGAATCTGCATTTTAAGAGGATCTGGAGACCCTCCCTGTGCACAGGAGAGGGACAGGGCCCCCCACCCTCACATCATATGGTCTCATCCTGGCATTCATTCAAGCGGGGCAGCTGCTGAAGCAGCCTTTCTAAAATGTCACCTGGGCATACAATGTAGAGCCGGGGATCCCTGTGACAGTATTGCTGAGGGGGGCCCAGCCCTCTTACTCTGAAGGGAAAAGTCAAATGTGCACTCATAGGGAGCTGTGGAGAATGAACAGGAACTGGACGTCCCAGGCCAGTGCTTTTGTGGGCACGTTTCTGTGCATATGTGTGTTTGTATGTGTGTGTGTGTTGTCAGAGGCATCAGCAGTTTCCAGGAATCCAAAATATAGAGTAAAGGTAAACTGAAAAGGGCAAGAGGGTTGGCAAAAATGAGGGGAGGGAAAGGGATGGTCCTGGGCCCTGACCCCACCCTGGCCCACATGACCAAGGAGGTTATCTTGCCCCAAGGGTAGGCTCAGCACATAAGAAGGAGAGACAGCACATCCCACCAGTCTGGACAGAGGTGCCTGGGAGCCTTACTGGATCTTGAGCTCTTCATCCAGAGGGAGGGACAGAGCAGGCATCAGTCACCATGGAGTTCTCTGCAGCCTCTGCCCACAGAGGACTTGTCCCCTGGCTGGGGCTCCTGCTGGCTGGTAAGGAGGGAACAATCCCTGGGAATGGAAGGGAGGTTGGGAGTCAGAGAGTGGAAAGAACTCCTGAGGAGGACAGCACTCTGGGAGGGGAGGAAGGGCTTCTCTTTGGACCTGAGTGAAAGGACAGGGGCACAGAGTAGGTTGAGACAGGGGGCTCAGCAACAGGAAAATCTCATGATGTGGAAGTGGTGAGGGGTAGGAAAACCTCAATTTACCATTCATTTGCTAAGTTGTTCATCACAGAGTATTGAATTTTGACAACTGACCACAGTAATAACAATTTATTTCAGGTGAAAGCAGAAACATTTTAACCAGGGGTGCTAAACATTGTCCTCACCAACAACTACCAATATGGGAAAATACAACATGGGACGTGGTCAAGCCTGGGAACACTCATTCGTGTACCCATAGGTGTTTGCAGCCTATTGTAGGCACTGGGGGGCACAAGATCACAAAATTCCCTGCCCACTTGTACCTCACACAAATATGGGGAGAAAATAGACAAGAAGAGATCTACTTGTGCCATCAGGTACTCACAAGTGCCCTGAAATGCACAGAGCAGAGTCAGGTCAGAGAGTGAAGTTAGAGGGTCTTTAGAGGATGTGGTCAGGGAGGGTCTTCCAAGAAGGCCGCTGAGTGTCAATAGGGATCTGAGGGCAGTAAGGAGGACAGCCACACAGACAGCTGGGAAAGAGAATTCAATACAAAAAGCATAGGTTCTGAGTTGCGGAAGCAATTGTGGCCATGTTGCTGACCTTGACCAAGGAGATGCACTCATGAATTCTCATGCAGACCAAGGTTGAGAGATGTAGAGAAATGCCTCACCTCTCCATCCCAATGCATAGATCAAAATACTGATCAATTTCTCTCTTCCCTTCTAGTCTTCCTCTTAGCCTTCTGGATCCCGGGCACCACTGCGGTTTTTGCTATTGCCCAGACCCGTGCTGTTGAAGGGCAGGATGTTATTCTACATACCGAAAATATGCCTTCTGGTGTTACAGGCTTTGTTTGGTACAGGGGAGACGATATGACGTACCCTAATTTAATTGCATATCGTGCACCGAAAGGTAAACGATATGTAACAGGGCCCGAATACAGTGGTCGAGAAACAGTAAACATTGATGGATCTCTGACCATAAGAAATGTCTCTGTGAGCGACCTAGGACTCTACGTCGTGGTAGTTATCCTACCACAGAATCAGAGAGCAATAGGATATGGACGGCTCAATGTATACGGTGAGTGATTGCTCTGACCTCTAGGTGTCGGGTGGGGTGAATTCTACTTCACACACAGGATTGCCAGCCCTGGACTTCCTTCCATCCCCCTTTGCATCATGTCCAAGCTGGGTTTGGGCATTTAGTGCAGGACACACACAGTGGAGACAAACTTCCTAAGGTCAGAGTTCCCTTCCCAGATTTCAGCCCCACAGATGTTCACCACAGAGAGAAGGACCAATTTAATGGGAGTGAGTCAGCAGAAGGAGACCAGTCTCAGTCCAGGTCCCCTTTCCCTGACCATGACCCTGAGATAGACCCTGCAGGTCTCTACGGACCTGGCCTGAGGGGCTCCCTGGGTTCTTCACAGAGAAGCTCAGCTTGGGCAACCCCTCTCTAGGCCCCTGTCACATGTCCTGCCTCCAGAGACCCTGGGGAGCCTGTGTCTGGTTGGGTTTTGCCTCATGGGAAGGGCTGAGAGAGAGCAACTGTTTCCCATGTGACAGAGTCACAAGGCTCTTGTGCTGGTCACCAGTTGGGGCTCAACCCTAAGAGCCATGTCTGGGCAGAGTTGGAGCCTGGTCCTTCACCTGAGACTGTGTGTGGAGAGCACAACTGGACAAGCTTCACAGATTATTACTGACTGTTCTGGGGGACTTGGAGAGTCCAGAGAAATGTTAGTGTCCCAAGGGAGGAGCAGGAGTAAAGATTCCCCTGGCAGCTGCTCATCCACCAGGGACCAGCCAAGGGCATTCTCTCGTGAAGTCCATCAATAACAAATGCCTCGTATTTGAGCAGTTTTCCTTCCCAATATTTGTGTCAGATACTGTGAATATTTTATGAGTAGTAAATTGTCAGCCTGGCAGTCAAATATTCATTTTACTTCACTGAGAGGAAAGTGAGGCAGAAGGAGAAACAGTCCCTAAGCAGAGTCACAAAGACCATGAGAAACTGATCTGAGTCACTTGAGGTCTATCTGCAGCCATAGCCCCATTTTTCCTCCAATCCCAGTGGCCTTATTAGATGTCTTTCAATCTCTAGATCCATCATTGGTTCATATCCTTCCTTCTTAGGGGTCTTCAGTTCAGAGGGGTAGATTTGGTCTGGGGAGTGATGGCAAATTTAGAATTAATTAATTTTTATTGTGGAACCAAATTACCCTCATAAGAATCAGATTCAGGGCGAGATCTTTGAGGCAGCAGCAGGGCCCCAGGTCTGAAGTCCACTCTCAATCATTCTCACCCTCTATTTCTTCACAGGGCCAGTGAGTATGCCCACACTGCTAGCCAACAACACCACAGTCACAGAGAATGAGGATGCTGTGGTCCTGACTTGCGACACAAATGCGGACTTCACCGACTGGTTACACAATGCTAAGATTCTGCAGCTCGGGGAGAGGATGAAGCTGTCCTGGGACCACAGAACCCTCACCATAGACCCTGTCAGGAGAGAGGATGCTGGGAACTACCAGTGTAAAGTCTCCAACCTCATCACCTCCTTTGAAAGTGCACCTGTACAGTTAGATGTCCAGTACTTGTGATCCTCCTCCCTTCCCCTATGTTCTTAAACTAAAAAAAGCAAGGAAAAAAACGTACCTATTAGGTTTCTTGTGATGGAGGAAATTGCTTAGAAGACTTGCTATGAATCAATAAATACTAAAAAATGTGAGCTGGCATTGTCATTATTGTTGATGTAAGGTAACATAACACATTGGATCCCATCTCTGGTTGGTCCCATTTGCACCATCTCCACAATGAAGGGGACACCATGTGCTTCACAGGAATCTGAGCACTCTCCCATTTCCAGGGAGACATGTGGAGGTTGCCTGGACACTTGTGATGATGGGAATAGACAAGAGAACACCTATGTGAGATGCAACAATGACCTTTGTCTTCCCCCAAATTATTAATGCTCTCTGGAGTGTTCTTATGTTTATGGCAATAGACTTATTTGCATAAGTTCAGTAGCACCCTGTCCTTTTGTTGGTAGAATAGAATTGGAAACGTTGGTGATATAATCAAGGCTTAGCAAATATCCTAGTTCAAATGGAATTATAAACGACCTCACCTTTTATGGAGCTAATTTTGACCTGATGAGTTTGAGAGGAGGGCATCACCCAAAACTAGAGAGACTGCAGGTGAAGTGTGAGGGTGAGGCCACCTAACCTCAAGAGGCTGTTAAGTCTCCCATCTCAGTTTTCATAGAAAAATCTGCATCAGAGCAAACTATAAGGTGAATGTCACTTACTCTGCACTTAGGTCATTAATCAGGTCAAATTGAATGACACCAGCCATATATGTGATAGGATCAAAATACTCTTCTTCCTTGGAGATGACGTTTGATCAAAGGGAAGGTGACTGTAGAGAGAAATGTAATGTCTCCATGGAAAACTCCAGAAACACAGCCTTCTGGGAGATCAGATGCTATCTCTGTTCAGTCTCTCAGCTATTTTGAATCTATTTATAAATGGCTGGGCACTTGCACTTCTTTATAAACTGCAGGTACTGATGGCGATGAAAACTGGGTCTTGGATGAAAAGATTTTGTTGTGTTTCCCTCCGCTGTGCAGAAAGTAGCTGTGTTATGAACCAGAGGCCTCATTATTCCCTCAGATTCGCTAACCTTTCTTCCTGACTAGACCTCTTACCTGTATTTTTTTAGAGCATTTCCTTTAGAAATGTAACTGCAATTTGTAATTGCAGATTTTTTCTCTGTCCTTTGGAAATACACCTAAATCTCCTTAAAAGCTTCTTGCCTCCTGGCTGGAGTGGCTCAGTAGTTGAGCATCAACCCAGGAACCAGGAGGTCATGGTTCAATTCCTAGTCAGGGCACATGCCTGGGTTTTAGGCTTGATTCCCAGTCAGAGTGTGCAGGAAGCAGCCAATCAATGATTCTCTTTCATCATTGCTGTTTCTATGTCTCTCCCCTTCTCCCTTCCTCTCTCTGAAATAAATAAAAGTGTATTTTTAAAAAACACAACTTCTTGCCAGTGATATGATTCATAGAATATCTACCTAGAGGTTTGGGGTCCATTCTGTTAAAATTTAATTCTCCTGTTTTCTGTGTCTCAGTCTCTGAGGAAGGGTAGGAGCCTAACTTGGGTGGGAACATTTGAAACCAAGATGTGAAAAAATCTGCTTACCCTCAGCAGTGTGGCCAAGTTGGCTGGCACTTTGTCCTGAACATCTAAAGTTTTCATGTGCAGTCCTCAGTCAAGGCATTTATGGGAGGCAACTGGTTATTTTCTCTCTCTCTCTCTCTCTCTCTCATCAATAAAAACTTATCCTTGAGTGAGATGTAAATGTAACAATAATAAGATATAATGAAAACCCACCTGTCAGGATTTCATGAGCTTTATTTATCCTTTGTGTCAATCCAATTAGCAATCAGAGATGCCTATGATTCTTTCTCCTGTTCTTAAAATCTCCCCAGCCTTTGTTTCAGTGGTGTTGAAGTCAGTCTCACTGCCCTATTGCATGGTCCTGAATTAGGACTTTCTTTCCTCCCTAAATTTGTCTGGCTCAAGTTTTACTTTGACATCATCTACCTGTAATTAGCGGAACCTGTCATCTTACAGTGTCAATCCTTACCATATTTTCAAATTTTCCCATTTCTTTCCTTATGTGGCTACAATCCTCCAAATAAATATTACCCATTTCCTCTCTTCTGAGGTGGGGTTCACAGCAGGAGATGGCCTGACTTCCCAGATCTTTCCCAGGTGGCCTCTGAATGGCCTTTGTTCCAGATCTGAGAACACGTGACCTAACCATCAAAAGTGTTCTCGTTCTACACTCATTTTCACGGCACCTTTGAAGAACAATATCACAGAGAATTACACAAATATTCAGTGATAAAAGAACAACTCCAGTAAACATGCACGTCCATGTGATGTCAGCCACCTGCAGGCTTACACTGGACGACCCTGTTTCCAGCCATCCATGACCCGGAGCTCAGGCCAGACATCAGGGTCCTTATTCTTTGTCTCTTTTTTATTGTTGTTGCTTTGCAAACTCTATGTTCCTGGCCTTAGAGAGTCAACAAGCAGAACCTGGGAAATGGAAATAAATCTCTCCTCTGGTTCTGTTTTGTTTCCTGTTCATTGTGGCTTCCTGGGTATTTGGTGGGATGTTTTGGAGGCCTGGCCAAAGTTGGATTGTGGGTAAGCAGTAGGGAGCATTGGAAGGGGTTGTGGAGGAATGGGGTTTGTTCAGAGTCAGGATGAGAAATTGTAAAGCTTGGGAAGTTTTTGTGTGTAGGGCATTTTATGAGTTCAATGGCACCTAAGGGTGTAATGTAGGAAGGCTTTCTATGTGTGGGTTTAGGTTGGGCTGAGGAACACAAGAGGGGCTGACCTACCTGTTGAGAAAGCAGCCACTGTATCTGGTGCAGTGGTATTGGGGTGCCATTCCCCCAGAGCTAGATTGAAGTTTGGGAAGAGAAACTGGGTTCAGGGAAAGAATAAGGTCTTGAAGGCTTAGATTAGTGCCCTGACATTGGGACAAGGGAGTCACCAGATGTACAGGCTGACAGAGTAGATGGTACAGAAAACAGGGGACAAGAAAGAAGGAGACAGAATTCAGATTGGTGGTTTTGAGGAATAGGCGCTGGGGGATGGGAGCAACCTCTCATTGGGTACAGAGTTTTATTTGGGGTGATGAAAATGTTTTAGTACTAGGTAACATGGTAGCTGAACAATATTGTGGCTATACTGCCCATGAAATGTTCACTTTAAAAAGATTAATATCTTGTTATAAGAATTTCACCTCATAAAAATCCTTATGCTTACTGAAGGAAACCAGACCAGAAGGAGAGCATACGATATAATTCCATGTATATAACATTCTAGAAAATGCAAACTATTCTATCAAGGAAGACAGCCTAAGTTATTGCCCGATGACTGTGGGGTGGGGTTCAGAGAGAGGGAGTCCAAAAGCACATGAGAAAATTTTGCATGATAGGGAGTGTGTATGCGTGTCAGCAGTTACTGCATTATACATTTTACATATGTGTGGTTTATTGCCTGTCACTTATACCACAGTCAAGCTGCAATCAAGGCTTGATGTCATGAATTGCTTGTGTAGTTTGGGAGGGAAGAACCCCTTTATTCTGTTATTGTTGTTCCCAAGTGGGCAGACCCTGGATGTGCAATAATGACAACAGCTGGCCTTTCTCCAGCACACACTGTGTACTGGGCACTTCAGGTCTATTAGCTCATTTAATCACCCAAATGAGTCAGGTTAACTCATTTACTTCCCTCTACTTTCCCACCTCCTGGCCTTTGTACCTGCTGTGCCCTCTGCCTGGACCTCTTTCTCCTGCCCTCAGTTAGCTGTAGGTTAACCTGTGCACTTGCTCTATTAGATGCCGCTCTTCAGGAATGTCTCCCTGGTCCCTCAGTCTAGGTCAGAATCCCAGTTATGCATGGTCATGATGCTCCATATTTCACCCTTTCAACCATGAGCACATGTGTAACTTCTTTATTCTTTTTTCAAAGAAGACCAACCTTCTGCTCACCATCTGCTGACACTGCTCTAAGCACTGGGGGTGCAGGTGTGAGACAGAACAGACAAAATCCCAGTCCTCGTGGACATGGCATGCTTTTGGGGGAGTCACCCAGTAACCCACACAGTAACAACAGTAATAATGTGATAGCACGTTAGAGTGAAATAAGGCATGTGTGGGGTGTTTTTATTTCTTTCCATTTAAAAATGTTGGGGCAGCAAAAGGAGACAAGCTGGTTGGATGAGACAGCTGGAGATGTGAGGACATGAAGTCAGAGAGGGAGGGGTCATACCCAGAAGTGTGGCTTCCCTCTGAGTGATCTGAGGAACCTCTGGGGGGCTCAGAGCCCCAGTGGGTGTAAGTGATCTGTGTTTAGTGAAGCCATTCAAAATTTAGCCTTCCTGAAGTTCCTATTTTTGGGTATGGAATTTAAGCTTTTAAGAAACAAAACTCAGAAAGAATTTTTGACCCCTCTCCACATCCCCCCCCCACATTCCTGCCATAGATTCAGACAGAAAAACTTGCTGAAGAAAGGAATCAGGATGTTCACCTTAGTCTACTTTCCTCAGCACTTTTGTGGCTGCTTGGTGGAGGACAGGGAGCCCAGTGAAAAGGCAAGAGCAGTCATCCAGGTGACAGGTGAGTTTGTTCAGACAAGCATGGGAAGAAGGGGTCAGTTTCTGTATTTGTTGAAAGGATGGATTCAAGAGGTTTTGCTGAAATATTGGATGTGGGGTGTGTGAGATAGAGAAAGAGATTCAGGAAAAGCCTGGAGGAGCACATTGAGGTCATATGTTTGTCGGGGATAGAGGATCTTAGGGCATCTTGAAGTGCCTTGTAGATATAAGTTGTCAAATAAATAGCTGGAGCCTCTCAGGAGAAACCAAGATGGCGGCATAGGTAAACACCAAAATTGCTGCCTCGCATAACAATTTCAGAACTAAAACTAAAAGACAAAACGGACATCATCCAGAACCACAAGAAAGCTGGCTGTTTGGAAATTCTACAACTAGAAGGAAAGAGAAAAGCACACTGAGACTCAGAGGAGCTGCAGAAGGCAGAGGTACTGAGATGCGTGTGTGCCGAGAGGGCGGGCAACTCAGTACCCGGCTGGCTTTCTCAAGGGGGAAGGAGACAAATGCTCCCGACTGCACTGAACTCCAGATCCAGGCGAGACTCTGGGGACCCAGACTCATTCGGGGAGAAACTGGACTGTCTGGCAGCAGAGGAAACTCGAGGGCGGCTTTCTCTGAGAGGTGCTTGCAGTGATTACTGATTACCATGGAACACTAGGACCCAGGGGCCTCTTAGGGCAGGGCTGACAGGAAAACCAATGCTGTCTTTTCTGCCCTGAGACTCTGCCTCAAGACTCCTCCTCAAGACTCCGCCTCATCCAAGCTGAGCACAGAGGCTTTTGCAAGTGTTGTCTCATAAGGGTGTCTCCAGCACAGAAGTGCTTCCAGCGTAGACACAGCTGATCCTCACAGTCATTTGGTCTGGAGGTCAATTCCTCCCAGTGATAGCCACAACAATCAAGGCTTAACTACAAGGCTGTGCACACAGCCCTCAAAGGAGTGCACCAAGAGTGTCCACCTCAGCTAATTGGGGAGGCTGAGCCACTGGGCCCTATAGGACACCTAGCACATAAAGCCACTCTATCAACTCAGGGAAGCAGACAAAATGCGGAGACAAAAAAACGGGTCACAAATGAAAGAAATGGAAGAAAGCAAACGACTGGATATAGAGTTCAAAACCATGGTTATAAGGTTTTTCAAGAATTTTCTAGAAAAGGCCGATAAATTTAGCGAGACCCTCAAGGATATGAAAAAGGACCAACTACAAATTAAGCATACACTGACTGAAATAAAAAATATTATATAGAGATCTCACAGCAGACTAGAGGATCGCAAGAATCCAGTCAAAGATTTGAAATAAAAGAAGCAAAAGACACCCAACCAGAAAATGAAAAAGAAAAAAGAATCCAAAAATAGGAAGTTAGTGTACGGAGCCCTTGGGACAACTTCAAGTGTACCAACATCCGAATTATGGGGGTGCCAGAAGATGAGAAGGAGCAAGGTACTGAAAACCTATTTGAAGAAATAATGACCGAAATCTTTCCCCACCTGGTGAAAGAAATAGACTTACAAGTCCAGGAAGCATAGCGAACCCCAAACAAAGAAATCCAAAGAAGACCATACCAAGACACATGATAATTAAAATGCCAAGAGCAAAAGACAAAGAGAGACCTTAAAAGCAGCAAGAGAAAAATAGTTAGTTACCTACAAGGGAGCACCCATACGACTGTCAGCTGATTTCTCAACAGAAACTATGCACACCAGAAGGGAGTGGCAAGAAATATTCAAAGTGATGAATAGCAAGAACCTACAACCAAGATTACTCTACCCAGCAAAGCTATCATTCAGAATTGAAGGTCAGACAAAGAGTTTCACAGATAAGAAAGAGCTAAAGGAGTTCATCACTGCCAAACCAGTATTATATGAAATGCTGAAAGGTATTCTTTAAGAAGAGGAATAAGACGAAAAAGGTAAAGATAAAAATTATGAACAACAAATACATATCTATCAACAAGTGAATCTAAAAATCAAGTGAATAAAAAATCTGATGAACAGAATGAACTGGTGAATAAAATAGAATCAGGCATAGGAAGGGAGTGGACTGAGAATTCTCAGGGGGATAGGGTGTGGGGGGTGTGGGAAGAGACTGGACAAAAATCGTACTCCTATGGATGAGGACAGTGGGTGGATGGATAAGGGCAGAGGGTGGGGTGGGAACCTGGTGGAGGGGAGCTATGGGGGAAAAATAGGAACAATTATAATAATCTGAACAATAAAGATTTATTAGAAAGTCAAAAAAATAAAAATAAATAGTTGGACATCAGCACTAATGTCCAGTTTGTACCTCTAGGGCCCTGGATAAAGATGGGTAGGTACATAGTAGGAGTACATTACATATTCCAAGAATCGACAAATGAACAATAAGATCCTATGCTGGACACTCATACACAATATCGCTTAGTGACTAAAAAAAAATACAGAGATGCCATAAAGTTACCATGCCTGCAGGGGCCCTTATGAACCCATTTGTTTTTGTAAGTCACATCAGGACCTTTCTCCCTCACTCATGCTGTATGCATTTTGGAACTAAATTAAGTTAAACATGAAAGTGCATGGGTGATATTGAAGCCTAGCTGGCAACCCTCAGCAAGACTCCTGCTCCCAATTCCTCAACAATAGAGACATGACTGGAGTCCTTCAGGCAGGCCAGAAGCTCACGTAGTAGTCAAAATTAGGGACATGTACAAACACAACAAAGGAACCGCTTAAGCAGTGAGTAGTGATGGCGTAAACACTAATGTGAGACATGAGTTAGGGTCTCAGGACCACTCGTTCTTCCAGCATCAAAACAAAGTTTTCTGAACCCCATGTTTAGGGTTTTATTGGAAGTATCCTTATGTTGGCATAATTGATGAAGTAATTGGCCATTGGTAATTATCTCTAGCTCCTCTCTCCTCCCAAGCGGTTAAGGGGTTGGGCTGTGTGAATGAAAAAGGGGCCACATACTCAACCTGATGAGCTCAGAAAAGGCCTGTGTGGGGGCCTTATAAACTCAGAACCCTGAAGTATCCCCACAGGATGGTCTGAAAATAAAACCTTCTAACTTAAAGTGAGTCATGGTGGGTCCTCATGTGCTAGGCTGGTGTCTTTCCTGACAAAGGTCAGTCTTTACGTTAACTGAGCCCATCCATTGACTTTTTGCATCTACAATAACATACATTTGGAATGTCAGGGTGATTTTCTTTTTTCCAAAACCCTCACAACTCTAGAACAGAGAGCACAAGACCCCTCCATGTTATCGTTATCATGCTGTTTACTGCTAACTATCTTTTACCAACGTATATAAAAAAAGTATGCGGTGATTGGTTTTACTTTTTATCTATTCCCAGAGATTCTCTCTATGCCTTGCTGTTTTTTCTTCCACCTCTCCAATCTTTGACCACTGGATACCATGTCACTCCTTTTCCTTCTATAGATTGTAAAGTGTGTAGGAGATGTTCTATTGTCTAAATATACCCCTGGAAAATCATTCCATGAACCCCAAGGTCATTTCCTACTTCCTGTAGATCCCTTTTAAAGATGGCAATTGAATTTTATCCAAGTGATAGATACCATGTCAGGAATACAAATATGTGTTAGTTATGATTTGTTTGTTATTACCACTAGGTTGAGGCATTCACTTGAAGGAGAGTAACAGATAAAAAAGTAAATTATGATTGGGGAAAATGAACGCCTTTTGGGGAATTCCCTATGAGTTACAGTGACTGAGGGACACGTTTCACTGTTCAAAAAATACAATTCATTTCTAATGTTTGGCCTGTTCTACTAGTCTTTTTATTGTACCTCTAACTCCAGTTCTCTGGATTGGTATAATATACAAATGATATAATTAAAAATCAACTAGGTAAATTTTCAGAAGCTTTTAATCTCCCTTGGCCCGAAGCCCTCCTTATGGTTCTTCTCAAATTGGAATCTCCTTTTTTGGTAAACACATAGGTTTTCTCTTCATTAAATAGTCATGAGTAACCCCATGTATCTAGATGAAGAGACATATGTACCGATCTTATGAAAAGGAGACACTCTGCATTATTATCAGGAACTTTTTAACCAGCTTATAGGAACAGATATATTAGTGACATTTATTTTACAGGAGTGCTCTCAGCACATGAAGACTTCAAAGACCATGACTTATTTTGTCAATTGGAAAAGACATCAATGAAAGACTCTCCAACATTGTTTGAAGGGACCTTATCAGGTGCCCAACCACAAATGGACATCTGCCCCTGTCTCTGACTCTAGCCTCCACCTATAGTGAACTAAGTTTTCTTGAGAATGAGAGGTCACTGACATCAGAAATCGACAGCTATCCCAAGACACTGACAAGGCCTGTATAACTACAAATGGATTTTCTTTTCCTGTCTATGAATATTAGTGATAATAATAATTACACTTGTTCTTTGGACTTTTCTCCAACATTGTATATATAGCCCATTTTTTAATAATGACTAAAGGTGTATATGATAACTTTTGTGTTATTAATAATACTTTTTTGTGTTTTCTCTTTTTGAGACAGGATAGTAGGACCTAGGAAAATTCCTTGGCAAGTGGAATTAGGCAACTGAGACAGATAGGTGAACAAACTGGCCATGCAATTTACAGCCAGATACCGAAGGCCATTAGGGTGGAAAGCCTGGGGTGCCTAGTAATGGGCAAAACTGGCCCCATGGAGGCCTTTCCTTCCCTGTAATGTTGGTGATAATGAGGTTTAGACTGCCTGCCTGGCACTGACCCATTATTAGAGACCATGACTCTTAAAAGGGACATCTGGGAAAGCTGATGAAAATTCTATTGAGATCTCCCCTGAGACCTCCGCTAAATCCCCACCTTTGGAAAGTAAATAACAGTGCTCAAGGCAAAGAAGCCAGTGTGTGCCCTCCTTGTGGCACCCCCCTCACCATCTTCTTTTTGTGTGAATTTTCATTCTTTTAATCTCTATGAGGTCCCCATGGAGCTTGCCACCAGGGGAGCAATGAGCAGCAGCAGCTTGTTCTGGACTAATCCCATTGACCTGCCCCCAAACCCTTTTACTCGTGAGCTTGCAGCAGCCCCACCTAGACTCACTTCATTCCCATGTTTCTAGAGAGCCCAAACAGCCCTGCCTAGTCTCTCTGCTACTGCCTCTCTCCTAAGCCTTTCCTTGTTTCACTGTTCCAAGTTTTAAAAAACATACTTTGATATCACCTGAACTCATGTGAAATCTTTCTTGCAGCAAGTCAAGAACCCACAAACTGCAGGCTGGCCTTAAGCCAATTCGTTCATGACCTGGCTGCCTTTCTGGTAACATTTTGAAACTTAGAAGAAATGCTATTGCAAAGGAAAGGCATGGAATGTGTTTGTTTTTAAGAGAATTTAAAAAGTAAGTAGTTTTTCCTAATCAGTTGGTTATTTTAAAAAATGTTTTTATTGATTTCAGAGAGAGGAAGGTAGAGGGAGATAGAGGGAGAAACATCAATGATGAGAGAGAATCATACATAGATTGGCTGTCTCCCGCACATCCCCTGTGATACATGGAGCCCGAAACCTAGGCCTGTGTCCTGACTGGGAATTGAAATGTGACCTCCTGGTTCCTGGGTTGATGCTCAACCACTGATCCACACTGGCTGGGCAAGTGGGTTATTTATTTATTTATTTAGTTATTTACTTACTTATTTACTTATTTATTTTTTAAGATTAAAAGCACTTTTATGCTTTTAAAGAAATTTAAATTTTTTATTGTTTAAAGTATTACATGATTTTCCTTTTTCTCTTGTTGACCTCTCCACAGCCACTTCCACCCACCAGCATATGCCCTCACCCCCGCTACTGTGTGTTTTCATTGGTTATGCTCATATGCATACATACAAGTCTTTTGGTTGATCTCTTACTCGCTCATTCCCCGTCTTCCCTCTTCGGTTAGACATGCTTCTATGTCTCTGGTTCTATTTTTGTTCATTAGTTTGTTGTTCATTATATTCTGCAAATGAGTGAGGTCATGTGATATTTATTTTTCTCTGACTGTCTTGTTTCACTTAGCATAATGTTGTCCAGTTCCATCCCTGCTGCTGCAAATGGTAATAATTCTTTTTTTTTTATAGCAGCGCAGTATTTTATTGTGTAGATATACCACGTTTTCTAATCCACTCGTCTGCTGATGGGCACTTAGGCAGTTTCCAGATCTTAGCTATTGTAAATGGTGCTGCTATGAATATAGTGGTGCATATATCCTTTCTGATAGGTGTTTCTGTTTTATTGGGATATATTCCTAAAAGTGGAATTACTGGGTCAAATGGAAGTTCCATTTTTAATTGTTTGAGGAAACACCATACTGTTTTCTACAGTGGCTGCACCAGTCTGCATTCCCACCACCAGTGCATGAGGGTTCCTTTTTCTTCACATCCTTGCCAGCACTTGTCATTTGTTGATTTGTTGACAATAGTCATCCTGACAGTGTGAGATGGTACTTCATTGTCATTTGGATTTGCATTTCTCAGATGATTAGCGACTTTGAGCATGTTTTCATAAGTTGGTTATTTTTGAATGAATAAAAAGTGATAAACCAAGAAGAACAAGGGCAGATGTAGGAAGTTAGTGGAAAAGAAATGTGGAGAAAGATATTTTTTGTATGAATGCTAGAATCTTATTATGGGCATATGCTTACACTTTAACCTAGCAAGGATTACTAACTATGTTATTTAAAATAGAAGCTTTACAAACAAGGCCCTCTATAACAGCTGCTGAGACATAGGAAATTTACTGTTTAAACTCTCACTGTCTTCCTTGACTTTGGAATGTTTAGATGGTAATTGTAATTTATAGCATTGTATTCTTACAGCCTTGTTTCTGCATATACCTTAAGATTATAGCTTCCAATTGCAAAACCAGCAGAAGTCAGATTAATAATGAATAGCACTTGAGTGTTTCCAATGGGAAATACAGGGGCCATAGTAAATGGGAACCCATCTCATGGTCAGATGATAATAATTGAAGAGTTGTATAGGTTGCCCTCAAACTATGAGTAAATGTCAGACTAGAGGCAAAATACAGAGAAATGAGACAGATAGCAAAGCTTGGATTATAGGTTAGAAATAATCCAGACTGATTTTCTTAGTGAAGGGCCATGGAACCTGCCTGCCTCCCATTTACCTGGTTTTCACTTTTGAGAAAATTCAGCCTTGACTCCCATCCAAGGTTACAGTCTTGGCCCATCCCCAATGGTCCGTTGTTCAGCAAGACAAATGCTTACATAAGGCTTCCTAGGATCAGCCTTTTTAGCCGTGTGGGAGCACATTATCCAATCCAGGTGTTGGTCATTAATGCATCCTTTAGATTGACTTATAACCAAAATTTGAAAGTGTTGATACAAAAGGGCCACATACTGAACCTGACAAGCTCAGGGAAGGCCTGCAGTGGGACTTACAAACTCAGAGATCTATAGTAACTACATAGGATGATGTGAAAAAAAAAATGTTCTAAAAAAAACGAGCCATGGTGGGTAGTCCTGTCTTAGGCCAATCTCTTCCCTAACAAAGGCCCATCTTTAGTTTAATGGAGCCTGTCTACAGTCGCATACCTATGGATCGTTTGTGTAATTTCTTTATTTCCCGACTTCCTACTGCACCGCAGAACCCCTCATTGTTATTGTCATGGTATTAATTGTTAACTGTTAACTATTCTGCACCCACCCATGTAAAATTAGTATGTGTCTACTTGTTTTACTTTTTATCCCATCTCAGAGATTTCCTCACTTTGCTTTCTCCCGCCTTCTACTATTTCACCAATGGATTTCAGGTAACCCCTTATGCCTTCTGCTTTGATTGTAATGTATAAAATAAGAAGTAAAACTCCCATTTTCTGAAGCATTTTCTCAGTCCATTGAGTTTTGGCTTTCTAGCAATTCTTATCAGTTTGGCTCAAATAAACTCATAAAAATCATCTACAAATTAAACACTTCTTACATTGGTAGCCAAAAATTCCTACACACTTTACGTGCCCTCATCTCCTGAGGCAATTCCAGCTTCTAAGCAAGGTTTTGTCTAGTTATCTATCTATCTATCTATCTATCTATCTATCTATCTATCTATCTATCTATCTATTTTTATTCTTTAAAATATTACATATGGTAGTACATATATCTCCTTTTTTTCCTCATTGACCTTCTCTCCGCCTCCCCTACCTCCTGTCGCTTGCCCTCATCCCACCCCCCCAGTGTCTTGTGTTATTGGTTGTGCTTATATACATGCATACAAGTCCTTTGGTTGATTTGTTTCCCCCTCTCCACAACACTCCCAGCCTTCCTGCTTTAATTTGACAGTCTATTCGATGCTCTACTGCCTCAGTATCTATCTTTTTGTTCATCAGGTGATAATGTTCTTTATTTTCCATAAAGGAGTGAGGTCATGTGGTATTTTTCTTTCAGTACCTGGCTTATTTCACTTAGCATAATGCTCTTCAGATTCATCCATGTTGCTGCAAATGGTAAGAATTCCTTCTTCTTTGTAGCAGCGTAGTATTCCAATGTGTAGATATACCATAGTTTTCTAATCCACTCATCTCCTGATGGGCATTTAGGCTGTTTCCAAATTTTAGCTATGTTGAATTGTGCTGCTATGAACATAGGGGTGCATATATCCTTTCTGATTGGTGTTTCTAGTTTCTTGGGAGATATTTCTAGAAGTGGGATTACTGGGTCAAATGGGAGTTCCATTTTTAGTTTTTTGAGGAAACTCCATACTGTTCCCACAGTGGCTGCACCAGTCTGCATTCCTACCAGCAGTGCATGTGGGTTCCTTTTTCTCTGCATCCTTGCCAGCACTTGTCGTTTGTTGATTTGTTGATGATTGCCATTCTGACAAGTGTGAGATGGTACCGAATTGTTGTTTTGATTTGCATCTCTCGGATAATTAGTGACTTTGAGCATATTTTCATATGTCTCTTGGCCTTCCTTTGCCTTCTTTCGAAAAGATTCTATTTAGGTCCGTTGCCCATTTTTTTTTTTATTGGATCATTTATCTTCCTTTTATTATGTTGTATGAGTTTCCTCGAAATGTTGGAGACTAAACCTTTATCAGTGATAACATTTGCAAATATGTTCTCCCATACAGTGGGCTTTCTTGTTGTTTTGTTGATGGTTTCTTTTGCTGTGCCAAATCTTTTCATTTTTGATGTAGTCCCATTGTTTATTTTCTCTTTCCAATGCCCTAGGAGCGGTATCTGTGAAGAAATTGCTTCAGCATATGTCTGATATTTTGCTGCCTGTCAATTCCTCCAGTATTTTTATGGTTTCCCGTCGTATGTTTAAGTCCTTTAACCATTTTGAGTTTATTTTTTGTGTATGGTGTAAGTTTGTGATCTAGTACCATTTTTTCCCCTGTATCTGTCCAATTTTCCCAACACCATTTATTGAAGAGACTGTCTTGACTCCATTGTATATTCATGCCTCTTCTGTCAAATATTAATTGAGCATAGTGGTTTGGGTCGACATCTAGGTTTTCTATTCTATTCCATTGGTCTATATATCTGTTCTTGTGCCAGTACCAGGCTGTTTTGAGAAGAGTGGCTTTGTAATACAGCTTGAAATCTGGTATTGAGATCCCACCTACTTTGTTCTTCTTTCTCAGGATTGCTGTGGTTATTCGGGGTCTATTTTTATTCCAGATGAATTTTTGGAGAGTTCTTTCTAGGTCTGTGAAATATGCCATTGGTATTGTAATGGGGGGTGCATTGAATCTATAGATTGCTTTGGTAGTATGGACATTTTAATGATGTTGATTCTACCAATCCATGAACATTGTATGTTCTTTCATCTGTTTATGTCTTCCTCTATCTTTTTTTTTTCAGTGTCCTGTAGTTTTCCACATATAGGTCTTTTACCTCCTTAGTTAAGTTTTTTCCTAGGTATCTTAATTTTTTTTGGTGTGTTGGTAAATGGGATTGGTTTTTTTTTGTCTCTCTGTAAGTTCACTATAGAAATGTGTATAGAAATGCCATAGATTTCTTTGCTTTAATTTTGTATCATGCTACATTGAGGTATTCATTTATTAAGTCTAATAGTTTTTTGATGCAGTCTTTAGCATTTTTTTATGTACAGTATCATGTCATCTGCAAATAAGGACAGTTTTACTTCTTCTTTTCCAATTTGGATGCCTTTTATTTCTTCTTCTTCTGTAATGGCAATGGCCAATACTTCCAGTACTATGTCGAACAGGAGTGGTGAGAGTGGGCATTCCTGCCTTTTTCCTGTTCTTAGAGGAAATGGTTTTAGTTTCTGCCCATTGAGTATAATATTGGCTGCACGTTTTTCATATATGGCTTTTATTATGTTGAGGCATGATCCTTCTATTCCCACCGTGCTGATAGTTTTTATCAAAAATGGGTGTTGGATTTTGTCCAATGCTTTTTCTGCTTCAATTGATATGACTATGTGATATTTATCTCTCAATTTGTTTTCATGATGTATCACATTTATTGATTTGTGGATATTGTACCATCCTTGCATCCCTGGGATAAATCTTACTTGTTCCTGATGTATGATTTTGCTGATGTACTGCCAGATCTGATTTGCTAGAAATTTTTTGAGTATTTTGGCACCTATGTTCATGAGGGATATTAGCTTGTAATTCTCTTTCTTTGTGTTGTCTTTATCTGGTTTTGGTATTCGGGGGATGCTGGCTTCATAGAATGAACTTGGAAGTGTTCCTTCCTCTTGAATTTTTTCGAATAGTCTGAGGAGGATAGGTTTTAGTTCTTCTTTGAATATTTAGTAAAACTCCCCTGTGAAGCTGTATGGTCCCGGGCTTTTGTTTTCTGCAAGCTTTTTGATGACTGCTTCAATTTGTTCCATAGTTATTGGCCTATTGAGATGTTTAGATTCTTCCTGATTGAGTTTTGGAAGGTGTATTTTTCTAGGAATATGTCCATTTCCTCCAGGTTGTCCAGTGTGTTGCAATGGAGTTGTTCATAGTATTTTTAAACAATCTTTTGTATTTCTCGGTGGTCTGTTGTTATTTCTCTTCTTTCATTTCTGATTTTTTTTATTTGGGTCTTGTCTCTTTGCTTCATGTTGAGCATGGCTAGAGGTTCATCAATCTTGTTTATCCTTTCAAAGAACCAGTTCTTGGTTTTGTTGATCTTTTGTATTGTTTTTTTTTTTTTTTTTTGGTCTCTATGTTGTTTATCTCCACTCTGATCTTTATTATTTCCTTCCTTCTGCTTACATTGGGCTTCTCTTGTTGTTCTCGTTCTAACTCTTTGAGTTGTAGGGTTAGATAATTTATTACCATTGTTTCTTTTTTCTTTCTTTCTTTCTTTTTTTGCTGTAGGCCTGTAGAGGTATGAACTTCCCTCTCAAGACTGCTTTCGCTGTGTCCCATAGATTTTGGATTGTTGTGTTTTCATTGTCATTTGTTGCCATGATGTTTTTTTATTTCTTCTTTAAACTCTCTGGTAATGCAGTCATTGTTTAATAGCCTGCTATTTAGTCTACATGTGTTTGATTTTTTTTGGATTTTTTTTTATTGTAGTTGATTTCCAGTTTTATGCCATTGTGATCTGAGAATATGCTTGATATTATTTCTATCTTCTTGAATTTGAAGAGACTTTGCCTGTGACCCAATATATGGTCTATCTTTGAAAATGACCCATGTGCACTTGAGAAGAATGTACGTTCTGTGGCTTTGGGGTGAAATGTTCTGAAGATGTCAATTAATTCCATCTGTTCTAGTGAGTCATATAGGATTGATGTTTCTTTGCTGATTTTTTGTTTAGACAATTTGTCCAATGGTGATAGTGGAGTACTAAAGTCTCCTACTATGATTGTATTGCTGTCAATCTCTCCCTTGATATCCTCCAGGAGTTTTTTTTTTAAAATATATATTTGGGTGCTCCTGTATTGGGTGTGTATATGTTTACCAGAGTTATTTCTTCTTGTTGGATTGCTCCCATTAGTATTATGAAGTGGCTTTTCTTATCTCTTGTTAGGTCCTTCACTTTGAGATCTAATTTGTCAGATATAAATATTACTACCCCAGCTTGTTTTTCATTTCCATTCGCCTGAAAAACCTTTTTCCATCCCTTCACCCTTGGTCTGTGTGCGTCTTTTTTTCTGAGGTGGGTTTCCTGTAGATAGTAGATATATGGATTAAGTTTTCTTATCCAATCTCTTACTGTATGTCTTTTGATTGTGGCATTTAATCCATTTACATTTAAAGTTATTATTGATAGGTACTTGTTTGTCACCATTTTTATTCATTACCCCTGTGTTCCTTCTTCGCTTCCTATTTCTTTTTACTGCAGACCTTTTAGCATTTCTTGCATTGCTGGTTTGGTGGTAATATACTCCCTCAGTCCTTTTTTTGTCTGTGAAGCTCCTGAATTCACCCTCATTTTGATTGATAGCCTTGCTGGGTACAGTATTCTTGGATTCAGAGCCTTCCTTTGCATGACTTTGTATATTTCATTCCATTCTTCTGGCCTGATGTGTTTCTCTTGAAAAGTCAGTTGCTAGTCTGGTGGGGGATCCTTTTAAGGTAACTTTCTGTCGCTCTGTGGCTGCTTTTAAGATTCTTTGTCGTTGGTGTTTGCTATTTTAATTATAATGTGCCTTGGCATCTGTCTTTTGGGGTTCATTTTGCTTGGGACTCTGTGGGCTTCTTGGATTTGTGTGGGGTTTTTCTTCCTTATATCAGGGAAGTTTTCTGTCATTATTGCTTTAAATAGTTTTTTTATTCCTTGCTGATTTTCCACTCCTTCTGGCTCCCCTATTATGGGGATGTTATTTTGTTTCGTGTTGTCCCAAGGTTCCCTTAGGCGGTCCTCCTCTTTTTAAGTTTTTTTTTTTTTTTCCCCCAGAAGCTGCCCTACTTGGGTATTTTTTTCTACCATTTCTTCTAGCTCACAGATGTGGTCTTCTGCTTCTTCTAGTCTAGTGTTGAAGCTTTCTATTGAGTTCTTTACAGCTGTGATGTCATTTTTCATTTCTTCTTGGTTCTTCTTCATTTCCTCTTGGTTCTTACAAATATTGTTGAATTTGTCTTCCATTCTTTTCATCCACCTTATGACCATTTCTCTGAATTCTTTCTCTGACAGGTTGCTTGTCTCCATTTCATTTGCTTCCTTTTCTGGTGATGCCTGCTTATCTGTCAAATGCAGGCTGTTTCTTTATCTCCCTATGATCTCTCTGTTTTCAGGTTGTCTGGTTATGTAATTCTCTCTCTCCTCAGTTAATTTAAAGGCACAAAATACAACACAACAAGACACAATATACACAGCAATGAACACAAATGTTTTCACAATACTAATAATCCCAAATAAAGGTGACCACCAGAGAAAAGAGAATGAGAGGATAAGAAAGAAAGAAGAAGGGAGAAAAAAAGAAAAAAGAGGAAAAAAAGGAGTGCAAAAATGAAATTGGGAAAAGGAGAAAAAAGTAAGAGAGAAAAGAAAGAGAATAAAAAGGAAGAGGGAAAAAAACTGTTTATATGGGGAGAAAACTCCAATAGAACAGCCACCAATCCCAACAAATCCCAGCAACAAATACCTAGAGATGAATGCAAACAACAAACAACAACTAATCTCAAGCAAGGAGAGGGAAAACAGAAGCAAGAAACAAGCAAAACAAAAAGAAAAAGCAAAACAATCTCACAAACAAGCAGAAAGAAAAGGATATAATCCACAATCAAGCAAACAACAACAAAAGCACAGAGAGAAAGAAAATTTTTGGATAGTGAAGAAAGAGAAGAGAGAGGTGTGTATGAACTTGAAGCAGGGGATTGGAAATTAGATATATAAGTAGGGTGAAATTTTAACAGGGGTTAAAAAGAAGGAATAGGGAAATTCTAAAGCAGGAATAGGGGAAGAGAAACAGGACAACAAAAGGGGAAAAGTGAGGAAGAGAGTGTTGGCCTAAAGGTAAAGTTGAGATAGAGTAAAATGATGCTAAAGGAAAGATGAAAATAGAAGGTAAAACACTAATCCCAACATAAAATAAAGAGAAAATAAAATGACGCTTTTAAAAAAAAGGTATAATAGTAGTAGGAATAATACTGATTGAAAATAAAAATGTAATAAAAAGGTAAAATCAAGTGAGGAAAAAATTTAGTTTTTTAAGTCAAAGATGAAAAAAATAAAAATAAAAATGTGCAGCAGTGAAGGACATTCACTTCCAATACTGTTCTGTTTGGCACGCCTGTTTCCTAGTCAGGACAGTATTGAAGTTCCTTGCGTTCCACTGCTCCTCAGTGTTGTAGGCTGCAGTCTTGATTTTCAAACAGGCAGTACATCTTTATTTCTTATACTCCTTTATTTGTGTTTACACAAGAGTCTATTTGTGATTCAACCCCGGGGTGGCAGTGTTTCTGGATTGACCTCCAGGTCTATAGGTCCTCTCTAGCTAGTGCTCAGATTTTGTTTTCCCTGTGTCACTGAATACCAGTTTGGGGGAATGGGTTGCCACAGGGCTGGTTCTCTGATGGTATTCCCTGCTCTGATTCCCAGTTTCCACAAAAACAACTTTCCCCTGCAGTCTCTTAGAGTGTCCCCAATTGGGTGATCCTATGTATTGGGCTTAGTAATCAAAAGCAAGGATTTAAACAGAAAAAAAAGGAGGGAGAAAAAAGAGCCAGCATAATTGTGCAAACTCCGGCGCTGTGCACAAGTCTGTGCAGTTGTTTTTTCCCTTGGGACTAAGCAGCACACACACTTTTAAAACTTTTATACTGTCCTTTTGCGCTCAGTTCAGCCATGGGTTGCTTTTTAGAGTTCCCTTCTGTTAGCAGATCTGCAGATCCCCTTCCAAGTTCCTGGATCATGCCAGCCCGAATGGCTGTCGATTTTTCTGGTTCCAGACTTCCCCAGGTCCTCCAGCTTCTGCAGTGGGTGTTTCTCTCTCCTGCAGGGAGCAAGGACCTCACCTTATCCCACGCAAAGTCTTACCTTTCTGTGAGGCAGTGCAGAGCTCCTCTGAATCTACATGCTCACACCACTTGGGAACTGCTCTTCTTGGGTTCGCAGCTGCTCGCTGGGTCAATAGTTGTAGATTTTCAGCCGAAACCGGTTTGGCTCAGTGGATAGAGCGTCAGCCTGCGGACTGAAAGGTCCCAGGTTCGATTCCGGTCAAGGGCACGTACCTTGGTTGTGGGCACATCCCCAGTAGGGGGTGTGCAGGAGGCAGCTGATCGATGTTTCTCTCTCATCGATGTTTCTAACTCTCTATCCCTCTCCCTTCCTCTCTGTAAAATGTCAATAAAATATATTTAAAAAAAAATAGTTGTAGATTTTCAGGCTCCTGATAACATCCAGTGTCCCTTTCAAGATGGCACGTTCTCCATGTCAGATCTGGTTATGAGGGAGGTAACCCAGCAGCAGTGGGGGCTGCCCGGTCAGGGGAACCCAGTCTGGCTGTCCCCCACAGTCTGATGGAGCATAACTGTCCCTCAACTCACCAACAAACACTCCCCATGCGACCACACACTCTCCCTTTGTTCTCTCACTCACACACTATCTTGCAGTCTGCCTTCCCGTCGGCAGCCATCTTCCAGCTATGTACTGTCACAATTTTTAACTGGTATGATAGTACACCTCTCACCAGGCAACACTTGGTTGTGCGGTTTCCCGGAGCACTTCTTGCTCAGGGCTTATTCCCTTACTTGGGAGGAAAGAGGAACCAAATGACAGAAAGGGACCGAAACCGGTTTCTGAGCGTCTTCCCACCTGCACAGCCAGCTCGGGGAGCAAGGTTTTGTCTTTGTGGTGACCTGCCCTTACCTTGCATCTATCCAGAGGCCTGTCAGAATTTCTTCATCACCATAAAAGACACTCTTAACACCCTTATAAATCATAAAATTACAAGTATTTTTGTTGCTCAGTTCTAAGAACCATGAAATAACACCAAATATCTTTCTTTGATATCACATAGGGAAATTGAAGTTTTTTGAGGTGGGATCACTTGCCTAGAGTCCCAGAGCCTGCATGTGGACTCAGACATGCCATGTATTGGCACATGGCATTTATGTTCCACCAATTTCTATGTTCCTTCCTATATCAGGAATATTGAAAGGTTAAATACTTTATTCCCCAAGTCCTTGTGATTAAGAATACAGATTTAAATTAAACTCAGCCTCTGAGATGCACTTGTGTGTAATTTGGAACCTGGAAAGGTGATGGGACTCTTATTTCTGCTACAGTGTTGACTGATGGGTGGCCTCTGGCAGACACAACTGATTCTTTACCTGTGGGAGTGGGCTGTGCTAGCGTGACCTTAAAACCCAACTTCCAGTGGCAACTCTTTAACTTCCATTTCTCTAGCCCTTTAATAATTTTATAAGCACTTAATTCTTTGTGCGAAAGACTTTTCTACACAAATGTTTATGGAACGTTTATCTGAGAGCCTGTCTCTCCTTACAAGGTAAACTCTATGAGTGTAGGGCCCACGTATTTACTGCTCTCTGTGGCATTCCCAGGGCCCAGCCCTGACCTGAAACACCACAGATACTCAGTAAACTCTCATTAAATGGACGAGGGAAACCATATAATGGAAGCCGGTCACCCTGTGTGACACCTGCAGTCAGATCATATTCCTCATGCACACGAAGGCCTTGGTGTCAGACTGGGAGGAGGCCACAGCCCCTTTTTATACGGGGATGTCCCAGGGTCAGGTGTGTACCCCACTTACCATCAGGAAAGTGGTCAGAAACGTCCTAACAGTGAGGGGTCAGACCACTCTGATTTCATTGCCAGGAAATCACAGCCCTCTCCACATCTCATCTCTTCAGGGCCTGAAAAGGAGCCCATGTTCTTGCTTTTATCACAGATCCCTGACTTGGCTGACATTCTGGATTCTCCATCCAGGTAGAGTTTCTACCAAGGCAGGAGGGTGCTCACCTTCACCTCAAGTAAATTAGGGGATGACTCCCCATCCCCAAGGTCCCTGGTGTGAGTATAGCTACCTATGGCCCCTAAAGACATCTCACCAGCCCACGGTGTCCTCGGGAACAAGGAGAACTTCCTCAGCAGGATGGGAAAGGAGAACCCAGGATCTGGGTTTGCTTACTTCTCAGAGGTGCTGAGGGTCCCATGGGTGCCTCCCATCCCCTAAAAGAGGAACCCACAGAGTCCCCTGGTTGACACTCCATCTGGAGCTGCTCCAGAACCTGGGCACTGTGGGGAGGCCTAGAGCAGATGACAGACAGGGACACAGAGGACTGGATGCAATACTGTGATGGGAAACACAGAGTGTATTTCGGGGGTCAACCATCCAGGCCAGCACCCTCCCAAAAGAGCCCTCACCATGCAATGGCTTTGAAAACCAGGAACAGCACATCCTCCTGAAGCAGCGTATTCACAATTGGGGACAGCTTTCTTGTCACTGGACTCATAATACTCTGGACAAAGCCAGTCCTTTCACTGGGCCCAGCCTGCCCTGGGATGCAGTCAGGAGGTATGAGACACACAGGGAATGTGCCCTGGGTGGCTGGCTCTTAGTCTAGAGGTCAGAGCTCACCTCTGTCCAGGGCTCACAGGGAGCTCCCATCTTTAGGAGCCTGGTCAGCATTCCTAGTGCAGTACCTGTCATTGCCTGCAGGTCTCCTTTAGCCTTCTAGGGGGCGATATTGAGACGCACCTACAAAACACAGGAAATGCACACTTGAACTGGGCTTTGGCTAAGGAGGTGCAGAAGCAGACCTATTTCCATGCCCTTACTAACAGATTTTTCTGGGCCCCTCTGTCATGCCTGCACTGTCCCACCTGCACTTTCCAGAAACTGTGAATGGAAAAGGGGCTGTGCCAGAAACCTGATAAGCCCAGGGGGCCCCATGGCAGGCCTGACAAGCTCAGTGACGCACAGTGTGGTCTGATCACAAATGCCTAACTGGGCAGGTGATGGCAGGTAGTCATTTCACAGGCCCACAGCTTCCTTAGCAAATGTCAGACTTTACGTTAAGTGAGCCCTTTCCCTGTTCTTATGCATCATGGATAACATACCTTTGACATCAAATACCTCTAGCAAATTTTCTTTGCTAGACCCATGGAAGGCAGAGCCTGTGGTGCCAGAATACAAGACCACAGAGCGCTCATGTTGCCTGGTTCCCTGCACAGCCTCTATATGTGCTGTAAATGTTAACTATCCTGGACCCTCCAATGTAAAAATAATACGTGTTTTTCCATTCTGCTGTTTATTTATTTCTAGAGATCTCCCTGCTTTCCTTTCCCTCACTTTCCAATAGATTTCATGCAACTTTTTTCATCTTCTCCTTTGATTATAATGTATAAAATAAGCCACAAAACTGCTGTTCTCAGGATTTGAGATCTTGCTTGCAGTCATATGACATCAATTTAGCTGAAATACTCATAACAATCCTCCACAGGTTTGTACATTTCTTACCTTGACATGGTCTAAGGGCAGCTGCTCTTTCAGGGATCTCTATGTTGCTCCCCAACTCATAACTGGAACCACACATGGGCAAGATGAGCTGACCTCAAAAAAGTTCGCTAGGCAGAGGACAGAGGCTGCCCAAATAGTCAGGGAGGACATGGACAGGGTCAACCAACAAAGAGAGGGAGGGTTTCCTTGAAAACATTCCCCAAGGACCATGGAGGCCACAGCCACCTGAGCTCCCACCACAGTCTTTGCTTCTCACATTACCCTTCATACCTAGAAACTGCATGTCCTTCTGAGACCCGAGATGATGGGGTCTCTGTTTCTGGAAACAATGGCCAGGCTGGTGACAACCTGAGATAGAGGGAGGGTCCCTCTGCAGTCATCACCTAGCTTGACCCCTTCTCACTGCCTGTTCCCTCTGTGGCCTTCCTGCTGGGAGGAAATCCCATGTTCCCTGCACATTTGAGAACAGAGGGAAGACCTGGTGCCCAGCTGGGTTTCTGGGTCACAACCAGAAATAATCCCCAGTTTGGGGCCTGTGGGGCTCTCTGTGTGGTGCTGACAGACCCAAGATCAAGATGAAGCAGAGGCCAGTGCTGGGGTGAGGGGGTCACCCTCTCCAGAAAACATGTGCCCCCATCAGCCTTGCCATTGGAAGTGGGCTCCACAGGCCAGTAAGACTCATCTCCCCTGACTGCTTGTGAGATGCAGAGTCTCTGGTCCACTGCACACCTGCGGAGTCAGAATGTGCATTTTAAGAGGATCTGGAGACCCACCCTGTACACAGGAGAGGGACAGGGCCCACCATCCTCACATCTTAGGATCTCATCGTGGCATTCATGCAAGCGGGGCAGCTGCTGAAGCATCCTTTCTAAAATGTCCCCTGGGCATACAATGTATAGCCTGGGCAACCTTGAGACAATATTGCTGAGGGTGACCAGAGCTCTTACTCTGAAGGGAAAAGTCAATTGTGCACTGATAGGGAGCTGTGAAAAATGACCAGGAACTGGACGTCCCAGGCCAGTGCTTTTGCGTGCACGTGTCTGTGCATGTGTGTTTTTGTGTTTGTATGTGTGTGTGTTGTCAGAGGCTTCAGCAGTTTCCAGGAAACCAAAATATAGAGTAAAGGTAAACTGAAAGGGGTAAGAGGGTTGGCAAAAATGAGGGGAGGGAGAGGGTGGGTCCTGGGCTCTGACCCCGCCCTGGCCCACATGACCAAGGAGGTTATCTTGCCCTAGGAGGAGACTGGGCACACAGGAAGGAGGGACAGCACATCCCACCGGTCTGGACAGAGGAGCCTGGGAGCCTTACTGGACCTCGAGCTCTTCTCTCAGAGGGAGGGACAGAGCAAGCAGCAGTCACCATGGAGTTCCCTGCAGCCTCTGCCCACAGAGGACTTGTCTCCTGGCTGGGGGTCCTGCTGGCTGGTAAGGAGAGAACAATCCCTGGGAATGGAAGGGAGGTTGGGAGTCGGAGAGTGGCCAAGATCTCCTGGGGAGGACAGCACTCTGGGAGGGGAGGAATGGCTTCTCTTTGGACCTGAGTGAAAGGACAGGGGCGCAGAGTAAGATGAGACAGGGTGCTCAGCAACAGGAAAATATCATGATGTGGAAGTGATGAGAGGCAGGAATACCTCAATTTGCATTTCATTTGCTAAGTTATTCATCACAGAGTTTTGAATTTTGACAACTGACCACAGTAATAACAATTTATTTCAAGTGATAGCACAAACATTTTAACCAGGGGTGCTAAACATTTCCCCCTCCAACAACTACAAATATGGGAATATACAACATGGGACATGGTCAAGCCTGGGAACACTCATTCATGCACCCACAGGTGTTTGCAGCATATTGTAGGCACTGGGGGTTACAAGATCAGAAAATCCCCTGCCTACTTGCAGCTCACACTATATTGGGAGAAAATAGACAAGAAGAGATCTACTTGTGACATCAGGTACCCACAAGTGCCCTGAAATGCACAGAGCGGGGACAGGTCAGAGAGTGAAGATAGTGGGTCTTTAGAGGATGTGGTCAGGGAAGTTCTTCTAAGAAGGCCGCTGAGTGTCAACAGGGATCTGAGGGCAGTAAGGAGGACAGCCACACAGATAGCTGGGAAAGAGAATTCAAACACAAAGCATAGGTTCTGAGGTGCAGAAGCAATTGTGGCCATGTTGCTGACCTTGACCAAGGAGATACACATACGAATTCTCACACAGACCAAGGCTGAGAGATGTAGAGAAATGACTCATCTCTCCATTCCAATTCATAGATCAAAATACTGATCAATTTCTCTCTTCCCTTCTAGTGTTCCTCTTAGCCTTCTGGATCCCGGGCACCACAGCGCATTTTGCTATTGTCACGACCCGTGCTGTTGAAGGGCAGGATGTGATTCTCCGTACCCAAAATATGCCTTCTGGTGTCATAGGCTATATTTGGTACAGGGGAATAGAGATCAAGCACTCTAACTTAATTGGGTATCGTGCATGTGATGTTAATCAACATATAAGAGGGCCCCAATACAGTGGTCGAGAAATAGCAAACATTGATGGATCTCTGACTATAAGAAATGTCACTGCGAGGGACCTTGGAATCTATGGGGTGGTAGCTGTCCTACCACATAATCAAAACACAATAGGATATGGATGGCTCAGTGTATACCGTGAGTGATTGCTCTCTGACCTCTAGGTGTCGCATGGGGTGAATTCTACTTCACACACAGGATTGCCAGCCCTAGACTCCCCTCCATCCCCCTATACATCATGTCCAAGCTGGGTTTGGGCATTTAGTGCAGGACACACACAGTGGAGACAAACTTCCTAAGGTCAGAGTTCCCTTCCCAGATTTCAGCCCCACAGACGTTCACCACAGAGAGAAGGACCAATTTAATGGGAGTGAGTCAGCAGAGGGAGACCAGTCTCAGTCCAGGTCCCCTTTCCCTGACCATGACCCTGAGATAGACCTGCAGGGCTCAATATGGACCTGGCCTGAGGGGCTCCCTGGGTTCTTCACAGAGAAGCTCAGCTTGGGCAACCCCTTTCCAAGTCCCTGTCACATGTCCTGCCTCCAGAGACCCTGGGGAGCCTGTGTCTGGTTGGGTTTTGCCTCATGGGAAGGGCTGAGAGAGAGCAACTGTTTCCCATGTGCCAGAGTCACAAGGCTCTTGAGCTGTTCACCAGTTGGGGGTCAACCCTAAGAGCCCCATCTGGGCAGAGTTGGAGCCTGGTCCTTCACCTGAGACTGTCTGTAGAGAGTACAACTGGACAAGCTCCCCAGATTATTACTGACTGTTCTGGGGGACTTGGAGAGTCCAGAGAAAGGTTAGTGTCACAAGGGAGGAGCAGGAGTAAAGATTCCCCTGGCAGCTGCTCATCCACCAGGGATCAGCCCAGGGTATTCTCTCGTGAAGTCCATCAATAACAAATGCCTCTTATTTGAGCAGTTTTCCTTCCCAATATTTATGTAAGATACTGTGAATATTTTATGATTAGTACATTGTCAGCCTGGCAGTCAAATATTCATTTTACTTCACTGAGGGGAAAGTGAGGCAGAAGGAGAAACAGTCCCTAAGCAGAGTCACGAACACCATGAGAAATTGATCTGAGTCACTTGAGGTCTATCTGCAGCCATAGCCCCATTTTTCCTCCAATCCCAGTGGCCTTATGAAATGTCTTTGGATCCCTAGATCAATCATTGGTTCATATCCTTCCTTCTTAGGGGTCTTCAGTTCAGAGGGGTAGATTTGGTCTGGGGAGTGATGGCAAATTTAGAATTAATTAATTTTTAACTTGGAATCAAATTACCCTCATAACAATCAGAGTCAGTGCTGAGATCTTTGAGGTAGGAGAATGACCCCAGGTCTCAATCCCACACTCAATCATTCTCACCCTCTATTTCTTCACAGCGCCAGTAAGTATGCCCAGACTCCTAGCCAGCAACACCACAGTCACAGAGAATGAGGATGCTGTAGTCATGTCTTGCTATACAAAGGCGGACTTCACCTTCTGGTTATACAATTCTAAGAGACTGCAGCTCGGGGAGAGGATGAAGCTGTCCCGGGACCACAGAACCCTCCTCATAGACCCTGTCAGGAGAGAGGATGCTGGGAACTACCAGTGTAAAGTTTCCAACCTCATCACCTCCATTGAAAGTGCGCCTGTACAGTTAGATGTCAAATACTAGTGATCTTCCTACCTTCCCCTATGTTCTTAAACAAGCAAACAAACAAACAAACAAAAAAGGACCTAGTAGATTTCTTGTGGTGGAGGAAATTGCTTAGAAGACTTGCTTTGAAACAATAAATACTACAAAATGTGAGCTGGCATTGTCATTATTGGTGATGTAAGGTAACATACCACATTGGATCCCATCTCTGCTTGGTCCCATTTGCAGCATTACACAATGAAGGAGACACCATTTGCTTCACAAGATGGGTAGTCATTGTGTGATGACTGGCAGGAGTAAGAGATAAGCTCACAGGAATCTGAGCTCACTCCCGTTTCCAGGGAAACATGTGGAGGGTGCCTGGACACTTGTGATGATGTGAATAGACAAGAGGACACCTATGTGAGCTGTCTTCCCCCAAATTACTAATGCCCTCTGGAGTATTCTTTTGGTTATGTCAATAGACTTATTTGCATATGTTCAGTAGCACCCTGTCCTCTTTGTTGATAGAATTGGAAACTTTGGTAATATAAGCAAGGCTTAGCAAATGTCCTAGTTCAAACTGATGGCCATAGACTTATAATCGACTTCACCTTTTATGGAGCTAAATTTGACCTGATGAAGACTTGTAATCTGTTTGAGAGGAGGGCATCACCCAAAACTAGAGAGACTGCAGGTGAAGTGTGAGGGTGCGATCACCTGACCTCAAGAGGCTGTTAAATCTCCCATCTCAGGTTTCATAGAAAAACCTGCATCAGAGCAAACTATAGGGTGAATGTCAGTTCCTCTGCACTTAGGTTATTAATCAGGGCAAATTGAATGACAAAAGCCATATATGTGATAGGACCAAAATACTCTTCTTCCTTGGAGATGAGGTTTGATCAAAGGGAAGGTGACTTTAGAGAGAAATGTAATGTCTCCATGGAAAACTCCAAAAGCACAGCCTTCTGGGAGATCAGATGCTATCTCTGTTCAGTCTCTCAGCTATTTTGCATCTATTTATAAGTGGCTGGGAACTTGCACTTCTTTATAAATTGTAGCAACTGATGACGATGCTAACTGGGTCTTGGCTGAAAGGAATTAGTTGTGTTTCCCTCCGCTGTGCAGAAAGTAGTTTGTTATGAACCAGAGGCCTCATTATTCCCTCACAGTCTCTAACCTTTCTTCCTGACTAGGCCTCTTACCTTTATTTTTTCAGAGCATTTCCTTTAGAAATGTAACTGCAATTTGTAATTGCAGATTCTTTCTCTGTCCTTTTGAAATATACCTAAATCTCCTAAAAAGCTTCTTGCCTCCTGGCTGAAGTGGCTCAGTGGTTGAGCATCAACCCAAGAACCAGGAGGTCATGATTCAATTCCCAGTCAGGGCACATGCCTTGGTTTCAGGCTTGATCCCCAGTCGGAGTGTGCAGGAAGCAGTCAATCAATGATTCTCTTTCATTCTTGCTGTTTCTATGTCTCTCCCCTTCTCCCTTCCTTTTTCTGAAATCAATAAAAGTGTATTTTTAAAAAACACAACTGCTGGGTTTTTTTCCCCAGCCTTACAAACTGTTCAGCATTCTGGAGATAGGGGCTGTGTGTAGATGATTAAAGAGTCCATGGAAAAAGATAGTTTTGAGAGGCATTGGGGGTCAGAGGAGCTTCAGCTGAAGGAGCTAGAAGACTTTCCCCTTGACCAAGGACCTGTGCTTTTATTATACACAATTTGTCCCATTGCAAGGTGGAAATATACACTTCAAAGGGTAAGGTATCAAAGGGTTTACAGAGATTGTCAGTTTCGGGAATAGCCTACATCTGTTCAGGTGTTTGGCCCACAGGAGGCAATAAAATGCCCTGAGCTGTCTGGCAGTTAACAATCCCATTCAGGTTTGGGGGAAGTGCCCTTTAGCCATATCCAACAGGTAAACTACATGTGACTCAAAACTGTTGATCTCCACAAGCTTCACCAACCTTTTGGTAAAACTCTTGTAATTACATGCTGGAATTGGTTCTCAGCATCTCACCCTTTTTGATTTTTTAAATTAAACAAGAATGTATTTTTAAAATTTTAAAGTTCAATGGAAAGGACAGAGTTCTATCAAGTCCCTTTAAATTGCTGTCAGGCATTAAAGCAATCAGCCTGTAGACAGTTTCTATGTGGGCCAATAGTTCTTTGAGTCCCAATTTCAATGTCCAATAGTTCCTTATGTGTACATGTCAGCAATGATATTTCAGTTCTGGATGGTGGACAAACAGTGGCAATGCTGGTCCGACCCTCTCTGGTTTGGTCCTGGGCAACCTGTAGCAATGCACAGCTGCTGACTGCTAGCATGGCAAGGCGTCTTCACTATTTTCATTTCTGGACTGTTTCTCCTCTGTTCTTGGGGGCCACTGCTATTTCTGTGGCTGTAGCAGTCCTGTCAGTTCCTCTGGGATCCATTGTTGCAGGAATCCACATGGGCTTTTCTGGAAATATACAAACATATTCTCGACCAAAGGTTAATAAAGGAATCTTTTCTATAAATTTGACTTGGGACCCTTTTTCATTTTTTCCCAAACGACTTTCCGTTGACTTATTTTGACACCATGAAATTTTTCATGGGTGTCTTGCTATTGTCATGACAAATGAAAATTAATTTTCAAAGTAAAAATTTTCTTGATGTAATTTTTTTCAAGGTATTTTTCTTACAGGATATTATTCTACTTTCCCCCCTTTCTTATTTAAATATTAGGAGGCTTTTGGAAATTTTATAATACAGTCTTGATAACTTTGAATTTTATTTTTTTGCACAAAAATATGACTGCTTCAGATTCATTGCATGTTTGGCAATATTACTATGAGTTGAACCATCAATAACAATTTTAGTTAATACTTCAGGAACAGTTTTTGTCCAATACAATTAAGTTTTTATGAATATTCACTTATTTCAATTAGCCAATTTAAATTAATCTGAAATAAGGTTTAGTTACTAATTTACTTTAACTTTACTTGCCCTAGGTTATGGACAATAAATGACATTAATTAAACTTGTGTGATTAGTCTTTGAGTAACTTAACATAAACTTTGTCAGGGAGGCAAAAACATAAATTATTTACTCCAGTTTATGAGGCCAAACATATTGACTTTCAATTACAGTTCTTCAGATGTTTGAAGAAAACCTCTCTTTATCTCCTTCCAAAATAATTTTCAAGCTACAGAGAGTTTTATTTAAGAATCTTCATCTTTTGTTTTACAACATGCAACCTACAAGGCTGCTGCTTAATGTTTGCTCGTGCGTCCGAATAGCCTGTCACAAGAAATGTCATTACAGTAAACTCAACTACTATAATACTGTCAGATTTAGTACTCTAACAACAATCTTAGTTTACACTTTAAATATTAGTGGAAGAGAATTCAAAATTTTCAAATTTCTCCTTTTTATTGAATTTATAATTATATTTTTGAAGAGTATTCCCTTTAGCTAATTTGCATATAGAGAGGGATCATGGGAGGTCTCAGTAACTTTTTTAGAAGACCTAATCAAATTGCTTACAAAGACATTGGCTTATTCACAGGGAGGGGTTGGCCTTTGTTGTTTCAAGATGGCGGCCCCCAGGGGAGCGGCAAGCCATGTGGCCATCATGGTGGCTGCCTAAACTGTTCTTTGATAGAAAAGATAGTTTGTTTATTATCACAATACACAAGGGAAGAGCAAACCAAAACCCCTACAGACAAGCAGAAATCTCACTAGCTGTTTCTGGTCTTTATTAGAATTTAATTGTTTATAAAAATATTGGCTTTTCATGTAACTTAATTTATATGAGACCTTGATTATATTTTACAAAGCTAATTTTTTAAAGTAATTACAGTAGGTATCTTTATTTAAAAAGCAAAACAAGTTTAGTAAATGTTTACATCTGATTCACAAGCCACAAAAGCGGCCACCTCCAGCCTAATTAAAAATGCAGGCGGCTAGGGACTTATTATTTTAAATTGTTTTAAAATTCTGCTGTTAAAAATTTTGCTGTTGGATTTTAAGAAAATATTTTGCCCTCCTTAGAGGCCAAAACCTTCATAACATTTATAAGTAAAATATAGTTATTTATTTTATTAATAAAGCTTTCCATGCAATTTCAAGTATATTAGATCTGTTTAATTTAAAATATTTTCCTTGGTTACAGCCTTGAAATTTTAACTTGGAAAAACCATCAAATATATATCTATGTATGATTTAAAGATTATAATACTTTTTATAATTATCTTTAGATATCAATTAAATTTTAAACTGGTCTTTATATTAAAAATTTTCAGTTGGGAATCACAGAATTAATCTCTCTTATTTAATTAGACCAATAAACATATTTTGAATTCCTAATTATCAGAGAAAACACATCTTATTTTCTTCAAAAATAAATTTTTACACTTTAGGCATTTAATTACCACAACTATATAATTTCTCCCAATTTAATTTGAATCTTGAACTTTTGGAGCTGGCAAGTCAAATATTTAGCTTTTCTAGATTAGTAACACTTTTATATTTTTAAGAATAAATTTCAAAAATACAAGACATAATCAATTAATAGATTCAATTTTGTCCTTTAGGTTTTTCATGAGGCATATGTAGATTAATATTTCAGCATTTTTTTTTTTCATTTCAAAATATCTAAACCTTTAACTTTATTATTTATATAATTAAGCAAACTCCTAAAATTTTTAAGCTGCCTTTCTGGATGGCGAAATAGGTTTGGTCTTTTCAAATGTAAATTACCACATTCTTTAAAGATGGCTGCTTGTGGGAACTGGTCTACCTGCTTTTCTGGGGGAAGGGCGACCACCCCTTCCTCCATTAACAAAGGGCGTAGCCAGTCTTCACCTGGGCTATTTAGATTTTTATAACATATTTTTCAACAATTTCTGAGATTCAAATCCAATTCTAATTATTTTAAAGCATTTTCTTTGGCAATTTTTGTAACAAAAACAATTGACTGATTTTCTTGAAGGCCTTAAAAGTTAACTTTGATCGAGGTACATTAGCATTTTAAAAACTACTCTTTTTTATGGAAATGCCAATCCTGCTGCTAGAACCTAGCCTATGTCTTCTCCCTTTGGTTCAAATCTGCCATTTTTCTTAGGAAAAAACCCCACAAAAAACAGTTCTGGGTTTTTCATTTCTGTAGCCCTTGTAAAGAGTCAAGTCCAGTTTAAGACCTATCTAATATCTGAAATCGGAACGTGCACACATTTTGTCCTAAACTAGGTTTTCTCTTTACACAGGCACAGATATCCCAGACACATTTCTAAAGTTTTAAAACTTTTTGATGGCTAGAAAAGAGGCTTTAAATTAGCATACTGGGAGAGTGGCCTTCCATATTGGATTGCCAAGTGTCTCCCTTCCTCCACATCCTGCTTGCTTTGGGGGGAAGTTTTCAGTAACAGATCTGGCCGCATACCTTTTTGGGCTTAATAGATAAGGACAGATCTTAATTTTTTTCTTTTTTCGCTTTCCAAAGTAATTACTAGCACCTAAGGTGACCTTTGCCAAATTTTGCATTTCCCTGGGAGTTCTTCTATAATTTTTAAACAAAACTTTAAGTATTCTGATTGCGGGAGAGCAGATAGCCCTGCCCTCTCCTACCACCTTTGAATTTCTCTGCACCAGAGGCAGTTTTGGCAGTAGAGTTTCATTTCTTATTACAGATTTTAGATTCCAAATACAAATTAAGATTTTAATTTGAACAAGAAAGCATATTAAAGATGACCACGGTACTCTTTTTTCAGCCTGATTTAAAAAAGTACCTTTTGATTTTCCAATTTCTTTATAATTTTACCTTTTGACCAAATTTTCCCCCATAATAATCTGACTTAAACACAAAGTATCACTCACGCACTTGCGGATCCGTGGGGTTCCGAAGCTGACATGGGCTCTAGGCACAGTGAAAATTCCACCACCAGGTCCGGTGATATTTTCCACTCAGGTGAATCCTTCTTTCTCCAGAAGCGCTCCATTAATGTTGGTACTTCCAGGGTTAGGTCCCACGTTCAGGCGCCATAATGTTTGGGTTCTTTTCCCAGCCTTTCAAAGGGTTCAGCATTCTGGAGATAGATGATTAAAGAGTCCAAGGACAAAGGATAGTTTTGAGAGGCATCGGGGGTCAGAGGAGCTTCAGCTGAAGGAGCTAGAAGACTCTCCCCTTGACCAAGGACCTGTGCTTTTATTATACACAATTTGTCCCAAGGCAAGGTGGAAATATACACTTCAAAGGGTAAGGTATCAAAGGGTTTACAGAGATTGTCAGTTTCGGGAATAACCTACATCTGTTCAGGTGTTTGGCCCACAGGATGCAATAAAATGCCCTGGGCTCTTTGGCAGTTAACAATCCCATTCAGGTTTGGGGGAAGTGCCCTTTAGTCATTTCCAACAGGTAAACTACATGTGACTCAAAACTGTTGATCTCCCCAAGCTTCACCAACCTTTTGGTAAAACTCTTGTAATTATTACATGCTGGAATTGGTTCTCGGCACACAACTTATTGCCAGTGATATGATTCATAGAATATTTGCCTAGAGGGTTGGGGTCCATTCTGTTAAAATTTAATTCTCTGTTTTCTGTGTCTCAGTCTCTGAGGAAGGGTAGGAGCCTAAGTTGGGTGGGAACATTTAAAACCAAGATGTAAAAACACCTGCTTACACTCACCAGTGTGGCCAAGTTGGCTGGCACTTGGTCCCGAACACCTAAAGTTTGCATGTTCAGTCCTCGGTCAAGGCATTTATGGGAGGCAACTGGTTATTTTCTCTCTCACATCTCCCTTCTCTCTCTCTCTCTCTCTCTCTCTCTCTCTCTCTCTCTCTCTCTCTCTCCCTCTCCCTCCCTCTCTCTCATCAATAAAAACTTATCCTTGAGTGAGGTTTAAATGTAACAATAATAAAAAATAATAAAAACCCTCCTGTCAGGATTTCATGAGTTTTATTTATCTTTTGTGTCTTCCAATTAACAAAACACAGATGCCTATAATTCCTTCTCCTGTTCTTAAAATCTCCCCAGCCTTTTGTTTTGGGAGTGTTGACGTCAGTCACACTGCCCTATTGCATGGTCTTGAATAAGGACTTTCTTGCCTCCCTAAATTTGTCTGGCTCAAGTTTTACTTTCACATCATCTACCTGTAATTAGCGAAACCTGTCATCATACACTGTCAATCCAATATAATAAAACAGTAATATGCAAATTAACCATCACTCTGCTACAACCAAAAGTCACACCCACAAGCCAGGCCCACCAGCCAATCAGGAGCAAATATGCAAATAAAGCCAACCAAGATGGCTACGGCCACAGAGAGCAGGAGGGAGGCTTGGGTTTCCCTGGCAATGGAGGAAGCCAAGCTTTCTGCCTGCCCTTGCTGGCCTAGGCCTCCACTCAAGGCTACAAAGTTTCAATGATAGAAGATACATAAATCCAAAGAGAAATGGCGGCAGCCACGGACCTGGCAAGAGCAGGAGGCTAGGGTTGCCCTGGTGATGGAGGAAGCCAAGCTTTCCTCACACCCTGGCCGGCCCAGGCCTCCACTTAAGGCTACAAAGTTTCAATTATAGAAGATACATAAATCCAAAACAAATGCCTGCCTCCACGGAGCAAGCAGAAGGCTTGGCTCCACTCCAGGCTACAAAGTTTCAATTGTAGAAGATAAATAAACCCCAGATACCAGGGCCTCCGCTTGGGTCACCAGGGGGCATGGCCGGCCTGCAAACCACCACAGGCCCCTCGCCCAGGCAGCCTCACACCCCAAGGGAACCCCCACCCTGATCCGGGACACCCTTCAGGACAAACCAGCTGGCCCCGACCTGTGCACCAGGCCTCTCTCCTATCTAATAAAAGAGTAATATGCAGATTGACCATCACTAAAACACACAAGATGGCTGCCCCCATGTGGTCAAAGATCCTGCCCCCATGTGGACACAAGATGGTCACCACAAGATGGCCAGCAATGAAGGGCAGTTGGGAGGGACCAGGCCTGCAAGGGAGGGAAGTTGGGGGTGATCAGGCCTGCAGGGGAGGGCAGTTGGGAGGGACCAGGCCTGCAAAGGAGGGCAGTTGGGGGCGATCAAGCCTGCAGGGGAGGGCAGTTAGGGGTGACCAAGCCAGCAGAGGAGGGAATTTGGGGTCGACCAGGCCTGAAGAAAAAGCCAGTTGGGAGGGACCCAGGCCTGCAGGAAAGAACAGTTGGAGGGGACCAGGCCTGCAGGGGAGGGCAGTTAGGGTTGACCAAGCCTGCAGGGGAGGGCAGTTAGGGGTGACCAGGCCTGCAGGGGAGGGCAGTTAGGGGCAAACGGGCTGGCAGGGGAGCAGTTAGGCATAAATCAGGCTGGCAGGGGAGTGGTTAGGGGGTGATCAGGCTGGCAGGCAGAAGCAGTTAGGAGCAATCAGGAAGGCAGGCAGGCGAGCAGTTGGGATCCAGCAGTCCTGGATTGTGAGAGGGATGTCCGACTGCCCGGATCGGGCCTAAACGGGAAGCCGGACATCCCTAGAGGGGTCCCAGATTGGAGAGGGTACAGGCTGGGCTGAGGGACACCCCCATCCCCTGTGCACGAATTATGTGCACCGGGCCTCTAGTCCTTAACATAATTTCAAATTTTCCCATTTCTTTCCTTATGTGGCTAAAATTTTCCAAAAAATGTTTCCCACTTTTCTTCCTCTCTTCTGAGGTGGGGTTCACAGCAGGACATGGCCTAACTTCCCAGATCTTTCCAAGGTTGCCTCTGAGTGGCCTTTGCACCAGATCTGAGAACACACGACCTAACCATGAAAAGTGTTCTTGTTCCACACTCATTTTCACAGCACCTTCGAAGATTAATATCACAGAGAATTAAACAAATATTCAGTGATAAAAGAACAACTCCAGTAAACATGCACGTCCCTGTGATGTCAGCCACCTGCAGGCTTACACTGGACGACCCTGATTCTAGCCCTCCATGACCCGGAGCTCTGGCCAGACATCAGGGTCCTCATTCTTAGTCTCTTTTTTGTTGTTGCATTGCAAAATCTATGTGCCTGGCCTTAGAGAGTCAAGAGCAGAACCTGGAAATGGAAATAAATCTCTCCTCTGGTTCTGTTTTCTTTCCTTCTTATTGTGGCCTCTGGGGTATTTGGTGGGATATCTTGGAGACCTGGACAAAGCTGGATTGTGTGTAAGCAGAAGGGAGCATAGGAAGGCATCATGTAGGAATGGGGTTTGTTCAGAGTCAGGATGAGACATTGTAAAGCTTGGGAGGTTTTGGGGTGTGAGGCATTTTATGAGTTCAATGGCACGTAGGGGTGTAATGTAGGAAGGCTCTGCATGTGTGGGTTTAGGTTGGGCTGAGGAACACAAGAGGGGCTGACCTACCTGTTGAGAAAGCAGCCACTGGAGCTGGTGCAGTGGTATTGGGGTGCCATTCTCCCAGAGCTACATGGGTGTGAGGGGTGAGAAACTGGGTTCAGAGAACGAATACGGTCTTGAAGGCTTAGATTAGTGCCCTGACATTGGGACAAGTGGGACACTAGATGTACAGGCTGACAGGGTAGATAGTACAGAAAACAGGGGACAAGAAAGAAGGAGACAGAATTCAGATTGGTGGTTTTGAGGGATAGGTGCTGGTGGATGGGAGCAACCTCTCATTGGGTACAGAGTTTTATTTGGGGTGATGAAAATGTTTTAGTACTAGGTAACATGGTGGCTAAACAACATTGTGGCTATACTGCCCGTGAAATGTTCACTTTAAAAGGATTAATATCTTGTTATAAGAATTTCACCTCATAAAAATCATTATGTTTATTGAAAAAAGCCAGACAAAGAGGAGAGCATACGATATAATTCCATGTATATAACATTCTAGGAATGCAAACTAATATATCAAGAAAGGCAGGCTGAGTGTTTGCCTGATGACTGTGGGGTGGGGTGTAGAGAGAGGGAGTCCAAAAGCACATGAGACACTTTTGCGTGACAGGCAGTGTGTATGCGTGTCAGCACTCACCGGATTATACATTTTACATATGTGTGGTTTATCGCCTGTCACTTATACCACAGTCAAGCTGCAATCAAGGCTTGATGTTATGAATTGCTTGTGTAGTTTTGGAGGGAAGAACCCCTTTATTTTGTTATTGTTGTTCCCAAGTGGGCAGACCCTGGATGTGCAATAATGACAACAGCTGGCCTTTCTCCAGCACACACTGTGTACTGGGCACTTCAGGTCTATTAGCTCATTTAATCACCCAAATGAGTCAGGTTAACTCATTTACTTCCCTCGACTTTCCCACCTCCTGGCCTTTGCACCTGCTGTGCCCTCTGCCTGGACCTCTTACTCCTGCCCCTTCTTCAGCTCTAGGTTAACCTGTACACTCGCTCTATTAGATGCTGCTCTTCAGGAAAGGCTCCCTGGTCCCTCAGTCTAGGTCAGAATCCCAGTTACGTGAGGTCATGACCCTCCATATTTCACCCTTTCAACCATGATCACATGTGTAACTTCTTTACTCATTTGTCAAAGAAGACCATCCTTCTGCTCACCATCTTCTGACACTGCTCTAAGCAATGGGGGTGCAGTGTGAGACAGAACAGACAAAATCCAGTCCTCATGGACAGGCATGCTGGTGGGGGAGTCGCCCAGTAACCCACACAGCAACAACAGTAATAATGTGATAGCAGGTTAGAGTGAAATAAGGCATGTGTGGGGTGTTTTTATTTCTTTCCATTTAAAAATGTTAGAGCAGCAAAAAGGAGGCGAGCTGGTTGGATGAGACAGAGCTGGAGATGAGAGGACAGGAAGTCAGAGAGGGCGGGGCCATAGCCAGAAGTCTGGCTTCCTTCTGAATGATCTGAGGAGTCCCTGGAGGGCTCAGAGCCCCAGTGGGCGTGAGTGATGTGTTTAGTGAAGGCATCCAAAATTTAGCCTTTCTTAAGTTCCTACTTTGGGATATTGATTTCAAGCTTTTAAGAAACAAAACTCAGAAAGAACTTTTGACCACTACCCTCCACCCGCCCCACATTCCTGTCATAGATTCAGACAGAAAAACTTGCTCAAGAAAGGAATCAGGATGTTCACCTTAGTCTGCTTTCCTCAGCACCTGTGTGGCTGCTGGGCGGAGGACAGGGAGCCCAGTGAGAAGGCAAGAGCAGTCATCCAGGTGACAGGTGACGGTAGTCAGACAAGCGTGGGAAGAAGGGGTCAGTTTCCATATTTTGTCAGAGCATGGAATCCAGTGGATTTGCTGAAAGATTGAATGTGTGGTGTGGGAGACAGAGAAAGAGATCCAGGAAAATTCTGTAGGAGCACATTGAGGTCATAAGTTTGGCGGGGATCAAGGATCTTAGGGCATCTTAAACTGCCTTTTAGATATTAGTTGCCAAATAAATAGTTAGAAATCATCACTAATGTCCAGTTTGTCTCTCTTATCCATTCTCGTGCCTCTTGGGCCCTGGATAGTGATGGGTAGGTACATAGTAGGAGTACATTACATATTCCAAGAATCGACAAATGAACAAATAGATCCTATCCTGGACACTCATACACAATATCTCTTAGTGACTGAAAAAATACAGAGATGCCATAAAGTTACCATGCCTGAAGGGGCCCTTATGAACCCATTTGTTTTTGTAAGGCATGTCAGGACCTTTCTCGAGCATTCATGCTGTACGCATTTTGGAACTAAATTAAGTTAAACATTCTGAAAGTGCATGGGTGATATTGAGGCCTAGCTGGCAACACTCGGCGAGAGTCCTGCCCCCAATTCCTCAACAATAGAGATGTGACTGGTGTCCTTCAGGCAGGCAAGAAGCTCACGTACTAGTCAAAATTAGGAACATGTACAAACACAACAAAGGAACCGCTTAAGCAGTGAGTAGTGATGGCGTAAACACTAATCTGAGACATGAGTCAGGGTCTCAGGACTCCTCGTTCTTCCTGAACAGCTATGGGTGATGTGAGTGTGTCAAGTTGCTCTCCAGGAATTAAGAAATTTTTTATTAGCAGATTCCAATGAATCTTTTAGTCCTTTTTCTAATGAGAAGTCAAAAGTGGACACATTTAGACTGAAAGAGCAATGTTGCAGTATTTTTATGTTTTGTTTTGTTTTGTTTTGTTAATGAGTTAGGTACTCAATGACTAGGTAACTAGGATTGAGCTTTTAGTTAGACTTTTAAACCTTACTAAGACTCGTGGCTCTGCTGTGAAGGGAAGCCAAGTGTTTACCCTAGATGTGCCTTTTTGGGTATTGATTTTGTTATCCTTATTGGGAAAAAAGACGTTTAGGAAATAAGCCTTGGACCTTCCCACTAAACTGCCTAGAATGTGTATAGATGGAGGACCAGCTCCAGGAGGGACATTCACATTTGCTTTGATAACTCCATGCCAATGTTCCTGCCTTTTGAAGCCTCGAACCACAATCCTCTTTCCACCTCAGCTTCAGAATGACATATAAGCCTCTACTACTCAATGCTTCCTTTGTTCTCTATTCTTTTTTTAAAAAAATCTTTTTTGTTCAGATAATTATAGTTTTTTCTCCTTTCCCCCCCCCTTGGCTCCCCTCCATCTGGTTCCCACCCCACCTTCTGCCCTTTCCTCCCTTCCACTGTCATCATCCATAGGTGTACAATTTTTGTCTAGTCTCTTCCAGTACCCCCAAACCTCTTTCCCCCTGAGAATTATCAATCCACTTCCATTCTATGCCCCTGATTCTATTATATTCACCAGTTTATTCTGTTCCTCAGATTTTTAATTCACTTGATTTTTAGATTCACTTGTTGATAGATATATATGTGTTGTTCATAATTTTTATCTTTACTTTTTTCTTCTTCTTCCTCTTCTTAAAGAATACCTTTCAGCATTTCATATAATACCGGTTTGGTGGTGATGAACTCCTTTAGCTTTTTCTTGTCTGTGAAGCTCTTTATCTAACCTTCAATTCTGAATGATAACTTTTATGGGTAGAGTAATCTTGGTTGTAGGTTCTTGCTATTCATCACTTTGAATATTTCTTGCCACTACCTTCTGGCCTGCATAGTTTCTGTTGAGAAATCAGCTGACAATTGTAAGGGTGCTCCCTTGTAGGTAATTATCTGTTTTTCTCTTGCTGCTTTTAATATTCTCTCTTTTTCTTTTGCCCTTGGCATTTTAATTATGATGTGTCTTGGTGTGGTCCTCTTTGGATTCCTTTTGTTTAGGGTTCTCTGCGCTTCCTGGACTTGTAAGTCTATTTCTTTCACCAGGTGGGGGAAGTTTTCTGTCATTATTTCTTCCAATAGGTTTTCAGTATCTTGCTCTTTCTCTTCTTCTGGCACCCCCACAATTCTGATGTTGGGATGCTTGAAGTTGTCCCAGAGGCTTCTTTGTATTTCATATCTTTGACTTGATCCTTGTGTCCCTCTAGTCTGCTGTTGGGTCTCTGTATAATATTTTTTATTTCAGCCAGTGTATGTTTAATTTCTAGTTGGTCCTTTTTCATATCCTTAAGGGTCTCGTTGAATTTATCGGCCTTTTCTAGGAAATTCTTGAAAAACCGTATAACCGTGGTTTTGAACTCTATATCTAGTCGTTTGTTTTCCTCCATTTCTTTAATTTGTGATCTGTTTCTTTGTCTCCACATTTTTGCTGCTTCCCTGAGTTGGTAGGGTGGCTTTGTGTGCTAGGTGTCCTATATGGGCCAGTGGGTCTGCCTCCCAGTTACCTGAGGTGGACACTCTTGGTGCACCCCTTTGTGGACTGTGTGTACAGCCTTGTTGTAGTTAAGTCTTGATTGTTGTTGGTGTCACTGGGAGGAATTGACCTCCAGGCCAATTGGCTGTGAGGACCCGCTGTGTCTATAATGGAAGAACTGCTGCACTGGAGACATGTTTAGGGGGCAGAACTTGCTTCAGTGGGGCTTTGGTGCTCACTGAGTCTGCCTCTTGAATGTGTCACTTTTGGATGTGAATAGTTGAAATCTGGTGTCGTCTCACATTGTCCTCTAGATACGCTAGCTTCTGGATCTCCAATGGGGTGCTGGTCAGCTACTGTCTGAGACCACCCAGCAGGAGGTACAGTAAGAACTACAGTTTTCTCCTCTTTGCTTGGGGTTTGGAGGTTTTGGAGCTTTCTGACCAGAGCTGCAGTTTGTTTGGTTAAGCTACAATAGGGCAGGCCATTTATATGCAAAAGCAGCTGCTTGGAGCTTTGGTGGGTTTGTAGATTGTGCGGGGCGGGATCTCAGGGAGTCACTAGGCTAGGGTGTGGCAAACAGCGATGGCTGCCAGTCAGCCCTCTCTGCGTTTCTGCATTTCCAAGTCCCCGCATCTCGCGCCCCAGCGTAGTAAACAATGATTGCTGGGCGCACCTCTGCAAGCAAGCCACCCTCACTTTCAGACCCGATGGCAGACAGTCCAGATTCTCCCCATAGGAGTTTGGGTCCCCAGCATCTCCCCAGAAACTGGAGTTCACAGTAATCTGGAGCTTGTCTCCCATTGGGCTGAAAATATCAGCGCACCTAGACACCTGCCGCCAGCCCGATTCGCGCGTCTCTGTACCTCAGCTTTTCAGCTCTTGTGCACGTCTCAATGCTCTTTTCTCTTTCCTTCTAGTTGTAGAACTTACACTCAGCCAGCTTTCCCATGGTTCTGGGTGATAGATGTTTAGTCTTTTCGTTGTAGTTTTGAAATTGTCGTGGGATGCAGCAGTTTAGGTGTTTACCTATGCCGCCATCTTGGTTTCTCCTGGTCTCTATTCTTATAGCTCCAGAATATTTGTTCATATATCAGACTTTGTACATTGTCTCCTCTTAATCTGTCTCTGTTAATTTGATTTTTAGCCCAGATAGAAGAATTTAAAGATGAGAGGAAGACTACCCTTTGTTCCCATAGCTGGATGTTATGGTTTCTAGTTAAAGAATAAATAGAAAATATAACCTGGCAGGTGTGATAGGAAAGAATGCAGATGCTGCCTGGAGCCTGGAAACTAGTCAGTGAAACAGGTTGCAGGAGATATCTTGCTCGAGATAAGAGAAAGATATTGTCTGTTAAGCACAAGATGGATAGATGTTTTCTGCTCTTAAGGTAACATCACTGACCCAACCCCAAAATGGGTTGCAGAACATTGGGTTGTCTGCATGAAGTCAGACCTCTAGGCCCTAATAACCAAAGACCCCAGCCAGGATGGTGCCGGGAGAAATAAGTCACATTATGAGTACTTATAGCATAACTGACCAATCTTCAAAATCCATGACTCTGAACCCCAAGTCATGACTTTTGCCACTTAAAAGACCCTAAATATAAACCACTGCGAGTTCTGGTCTTTGAGCAGGAGCTGCCCCATTGCCCTTCATTGGTACCTTTGAAATATATACTTTCTTTCCTTTCACTGCAACCTGGTGTCAGTTTACTGGCTGTCTACGCATTAGGAGAACAGATCCCACCTCAGGGTGGACAACAGTATGAATAGACTTACAGGACTGTACCTCCACTGCTCCTGGGATCAGAAACACTGCCTCAAGCCTCACTCTGTGAGAACAGTTAGGAAGAAAAGGGGTGAAGGTGGACTCTGAAGGTGACAGTGGGCTTAGTGAGTGAGGGGAGTGAAAGTAAAGTCTTCTCAAACTTGCTGAGCACCTAATACAGGCCGATCACTGACAATATCATAAACACTTCTAGCATCACCCTCCAGGTAGTTTTTATATGAGCTGTAGGTTTTGTTTTAGTTTTTTTTTTTGTTTTTTTCCCATCAACAATCAATTTTTGAATGGGGTGTCCTACAATTCATTTCAGTTCTGATAGTAACTATCTAAGCGGGTGCAGACCCCATAGGGTCAAGGCTCAGTAACATTTCTCCAGAAGCCATCACAAATGGGGTGCCTAGGTAACTCACATTTTGGCCTGGTTAACTCCAGGTTTGGAGGTTCCCATGACCCCTCATGCTTTATAATTATCTGAAAAAACCCACACAGTACTCAGGAAAGGACTTTACTTTCTATTACTGGTTTATTATGAGTATACAATTCAGGGATAACTAAATGGGAGAGACTGGCAGATCAATGCATGGGGAGAGGTGTGAAACTTCTATTTTTTTTCCTTGAGCACTCAGCCTTCCAGCATCAAAACAAAGTTTTATGAACCCCGTTTTTAGGGTTTTTATTAGGCATTCACTGCAAGGAGAATAACAGTTAAAAAGGTAAAGTATGATTGGGGAAAATGAATACCTTTTGGGGAATTCCCTATGAGTTACAGTGACTGAGGGACACGTTTCACTGTTCAAAAAATACAATTCATTTCTAATGTTTGGCCTATTCTACTAGTCTTTTTATTGGACCTATAACTCCAGTTGTCTGGATTGGTGTAATATACAAATGATATAATTAAAACTCAACTAGGTCAATATTCAGAAGCTTTTAATCTCCCTTGGCCTGAAGCCCTCCTTATGGTTCTTCTCAACCTGGAATCTCCTTTTTTGGTAAACACATAGCTTTTCTCTTCATTAAATAGTCACGAGTAACCCCTTGTATCTAGATGAAGAGACATATGAACCGATCTTACAAAAAGGAGACACTCTGCATTATTATCAGGAACCTTTTAACCAGCTTATAGGGACAGATAAATTAGTGACATTTATTTTACAGGAGTGCTATCAGCACATGAAGACTTCAAAGACCATGACTTATTTTGTCAATTGGAAAAGACATCAATGAAAGACTCTCCAACATTGTTGGGACCTTATCAGGTGCCCAACCACAAATGGACATCTGTCCCTGTCTCTGACTCTTGCCTCCACCTATAGTGAACAAAGTCTTCTTGAGAATGAGAAGTCATTGACATCAGAGATCGACAGCTATCCCAAGACACTGACAAGGCCTGTATGAGTACAAATTGATTTTCTTTCCCTGTCTGTGAATATTAGTGATAATAATAATTACACTTGTTCTTTGGACTTTTCTCCAACATTGTATATATAGCCCAATTTTTAATAATGACTAAAGGTGTCTATGATAACTTTTGTATTATTAATAATACTTTTTTTGGTTTTCTCTTTTTGAGACAGGATAGTAAGAAGCTAGGAAAATACCTTGGCAAGTGGAATTAGGCAACTGAGACAGATAGCTGAACAAACTGGGCAAGCAATTTACAGCCAGATACAGAAGGCCATCAAGGTGGAAAGCCTGGGGTGCCTAGTTATGGGCAGAACTGGCCCCAGGGAGGCCTTTCCTTCCCTGTAATGTTGGTGATAATGAGGTTTAGACTGCCTGCCTGGCACTGACCCATTATTAGAGATCATGAGCCTTAAAAGCAGGGGTCCTCAAACTTTTTAAACAGGGTCCAGTTCACTGTCCCTCAGACCATTGGAGGGCCGGACTATAGTTTAAAAAAAACAACCTATGAACAAATTCTTATGCACACTGCACATATCTTATTTTGAAGTAAAAAAACAAAACGGGAACAAATACAATATTTAAAATGAAGAACAAGTAAAGTTAAATCAACAAAGTTACCAGTATTTCAATGGGAACTATGGGACTACTTTTGGCTAATGAGATGGTCAATGTCCGGTTTCATATTTGTCACTGCTATTCATAACAAGTGATGCAAGTGTGCATCAGTTAGTCTAGATCTGGTTGGAGATTTCAGATGTTTCATTCTGGAAGAAGTCTGTTCACAGACATAAGTGCTGCCAAAGATGGTTGCCATTTTGAGTGCATGGTTCCTGAGATTAGGATATGTCTCAGAGGGGAGAGATGCATAGAAATTAGGAAGGCTGCTTGACTTGAATGCGTCTTTCAGAGAGTCACAATTCTGCAGTTCAGCCAGTTCCATTTGGTAAATTGTATCCACATTTTCAATGTCAATAGAAAATGGGTTACAGAAAAGCTGTATGTCCTGTTCATGGAGATGAAGCTCTTCAAATTGGAACTCCTTTTGCAGCTTTTCCAGTGAATCCACACATGTTTTGTTTGGGAATGCAACCAACGGTTTTTCCGCTAACAGATTTTGAGTTGTGGGGAGATGGCAGAAATGTTCCTCCTTCACTTGTTTGATGAGGAGGCCTAATTTTACTTCAAATGCTTTCACATGTGGTTGCATATCACAGATGAGCTTCCCCTTTCCTTGAAGTTGCACATTGAAACTGTTGAGTAGCTCTGTTACATCTGTCAGAAAGGCAAGGTGCCATTTCCATTCTGCATCATTGAGCTCTGGTACTTCTTTGTTTTTTGAAAGCAGAAAAGCTGTAATCTGTGGAAGTAAGTCATGGAAATGTTTCAAAACTCTCCCTCGACTCAGCCAACGGACTTCTGTGTGGTACAGAACATCTTCATAGGCAACATTTAGCTCAGACAGAAATTCCTGAAATTGTCTGTGGTTTAGTGCATTAGCTCTAATGAAGTTAACACAAGATACCACAGTTTTCATAACAGAGTCCCACTTCGGTGATTTACTACACAGCACTTGTTGGTGGATGAGGCAGTGTATGGCTATTGGGTGAGAATGGTTATGTTTGTCCATCTCTTGTTTAATGGGAGCAATTACTCCTTTCTTAGACCCCACCATGCTAGGAGCACCATCAGTTGTCACACTGGCTAGTTTAGCCCAGTCCAGCTCCAAACCATTCACAGTTTGGCAAACCTTTTCATAGATATCCTCTCCTGTAGTTGTTCCTTTGATGCTTTGCAGTGCAGCAAGCTCTTCTGTGACTTCGAAATAGTCACTCGATCCACGAATAAAAATTAGAAGTTGTGCAGAATCACGAACATCATTACTTTCGTCGAGTGCCAAAGAAAAGTAGGAAAGTTTTTTTGCGGAGTTTTGCAAATGCTGATGCAAATTGTCTCCCATTTCTTCAATCCTTCGTGTAATTGTAGGTCCTGAAAGACTCACTGTACTAAATAAATCGGCCTTTTGTGGACACATCTCTTTGGCAACAGAAAGAAGGCATTCTTTAACAAATTCTCCCTCCACAGATGGTCTGCCAGTGCATGCTATTAGCTTGGCAACTTGAAAACTTGCTCGCAGTGATGAAATGTTTAGCTGCTTCTGCTTCACAAAAGTATTTTGCTGAGCTGTCAATGTATTTTTCAGTTTTAATATTTTATCTTTTCTCACTTCTCCGATCAAACAATCATATTTATATTTATGTTGAGTTTGATAGTTTCGACACAAATTGTATTCTTTGAACACAGACACTATATTCTGGCAAATCAAACACACAGCTCTTTCCTTGTACTGCATGAAAAGGTAATCATAAGTCCACTGTTCTTTGAATATCCTACACTCCGAGTCAATTTTTCTCTTTCTTTTTTTATTTATTTATTTATTTATTTATTTTTTTTTCAAATTTTTATTAAGGTATTATATGTGTACATATCTTACCATTGCCCCCCACCCCCACCCCACTCCCATACATGCCCTCACCCCCCAATGTTTTGCATCCGTTGGTTACTCTTATATACATGCATATAAGTCCTTCAGTTGATCTCTTATTTCCCCCACCTCTCCCTAACCTTACCACTGTAATTTGACAGTCTGTTTGATGCTTTACTGCCTCTGTAACTATCTTTTTGTTCATCAGTTTATAATGTTTTTCATTATCCCCAAATGAGTGGGATCATGTGGTATTTTTCTTTCATTGACTGGCTTATTTCACTTAGCATAATGTTCTCTAATTCCATCCAAGTGCCTACAAATGGTAGTAATTCCTTCTTTTTTACGGCAGCATAGTATTCCATTGTGTAGATGTACCATAGTTTTCTGATCCAGTCATCTGCTGATGGGCACCTAGGGTGTTTCCAAATCTTAGCTATTGTAAATTGTGCTGCTATGAACATAGGGGTGCATATATCCTTTCTGATTGGTGTTTCTGGTTTCTTAGGATATATTCCTAGGAGTGGGATTACTGGGTCAAATGGGAGTTCCATTTTCAGTTTTTTGAGGAAACTCCATACTGTTCTCCACAGTGGCTGCACCAGTCTGCATTCCCACCAGCAGTGCACGAGGGTTCCTTTTTCTCCGCATCCTCGCCAACACTTGTCGTTTGTTGATTTGTTGATGATAGCCATTCTGACAGGTGTGAGATGGTATCGCATTGTTGTTTTGATTTGCATCTCTCGGATAATTAGTGACTTTGAGCATGTTTTCATGTGTCTCTTGGCCTTCCTTCTGTCTTCTTTTGAAAAGCTTCTATTTAGGTCCGTTGCCCATTTTTTTATTGGATCATTTATCTTCCTTTTATTAAGTTGTATAAGCTGCCTGTAGATGTTGGAAATTAAACCTTTATCAGTGATACCATTTGCAAATATGTTCTCCCATACAGTGGGGTTTCTTGTTGTTTTGTTGATGGTTTCTTTTGCTGTGCAAAAGCTTTTTATTTTGATGTAGTCCCATTTGTTTATTTTCTGTTTGGCTTCCATTGCCCTAGGGGCAGTATCACTGAAAAAGTTCTTTTGGCAAATGTCTGAGATTTTGCTGCCTGTGGATTCCTCTAGTATTTTTATGGTTTCCCGTCTTATATTTAAGTCCTGTACCCATTTTGAGTTTATTTTTGTGTATGGTGTAAGTTGGTGATCTAGTTTCATTTTTTTGCATGTATCTGTCCAATTTTCCCAACACCATTTATTAAAGAGACTGTCTTGACTCCATTGTATGCTCATGCCTCCTTTGTCAAATATTAAGTGCGCATATTGGTTTGGGTCGATATCTGGATTCTCTATTCTGTTCCATTGATCTATATGTCTGTTCTTGTGCCAGTACCAGGCTCTTTTGATGACAGTGGCTTTGTAATACAGCTTGAAATCTGGTATTGAGATCCCTCCTACTTTATTCTTCTTTCTCAGGATTGCTGTGGCTATTCGGGGTCTTTTTTTATTCCAGATGAATTTTTGGAGAGTTCTTTCTAGGTCTGTGAAATACGCCGTTGGTATTTTAATGGGGAGTGCATTGAATCTATAGATTGCTTTGGGTAGTATGGACATTGTAATGATGTTGATTCTACCAATCCATGAACATGGCATGTTCTTCCATCTGTTTACATCTTCCTCTATCTCTTTTTTCAGTGTCCTGTAGTTTTCCGTGTATAGGTCTTTTACCTCTTTGGTTAGGTTTATTCCTAAGTATCTTAATTTTTTTGGTGCGATGGAAAATGGGATTGCTTTTTTAGTCTCTCTTTCTGTAAGTTCACTGTTGGTGTATAGAAATGCCATAGATTTCTTAGCATTAATTTTGTATCCTGCTACATTGCTGAATTCATTTATTAAGTCTAATAGTTTTTTGATGGAGTCTTTCGGGTTTTTTATGTACAATATCATGTCATCTGCAAATAAGGACAGCTTTACTTCTTCTTTTCCAATTTGGATGCCTTTTATTTCTTCTTCTTGTCTAATTGCAGTGGCTAATACTTCCAGTACTATGTCAAACAGGAGTGGTGAGAGTGGGCATCCCTGTCTTGTTCCTGTTCTTAGGGGAAATGGTTTTAGTTTTTGCCCATTGAGTATGATGTTAGCTGTGGGTTTATCATATATAGCTTTTATGATGTTGAGGTATGATCCTTCTATTCCCACCTTGTTGAGAGTTTTTATCAAGAAAGGGTGTTGGATTTTGTCAAATGCTTTTTCTGCATCAATTGATATGACTATGTGATTTTTATCTCTCAATTTGTTTATGTGATGTATCACATTTATTGATTTGCGGATATTGAACCATCCTTGCATTCCTGGGATAAACCCTACTTGGTCATGGTGTATGATCTTTCTGATGTACTGCTGGATCCTATTTGCTAGAATTTTGTTGAGGATTTTGGCATCTACATTCATGAGGGATATTGGCCTGTAATTCTCTTTCATTGTGTTGTCTTTATCTGGTTTTGGTATTTGGGTGATGCTGGCTTCATAGAAGGAGCTTGGAAGTGTTCCTTCCTCTTGAATTTTTTGGAATAGTCTGAGGAGGATAGGTTTTAGTTCTTCCTTGAATGTTTGGTAGAACTCTCCTGTGAAGCCATCTGGCCCCGGGCTTTTGTTTGCCGGAAGCTCTTTGATGACTGCTTCAATTTCTTCCATAGTTACTGGCATGTTGAGCTGTTTAGATTCTTCCTGATTGAGTTTTGGAAGGTTATATTTTTCTAGGAATATGTCCATTTCCTCCAGGTTGTCCAGTTTGTTGGAATAGAGTTGTTCGTAGTATTTTTTAACAATCCTTTGTATTTCGGCGAGATCTGTTGTTATTTCACCTCTTTCATTTCTGATCTTGTTTATTTGGGTCCTCTCCCTTTGCTTCTTGGTGAGCCTGGCTAGAGGTTCATCAATCTTGTTTATCCTTTCAAAGAACCAGCTCTTGGTTTTGTTGATCTTTTGTATTGTTTCTTTGGTCTCTATGTCGTTTATCTGTGCTCTGATCTTTATTATTTCCTTCCTTCTGCTTACACTGGGCTTTTCTTGTTGCTCTTTTTCTAACTCTTTGAGTTGTTGGGTTAGGTAATTTATTAGCCCTGTTTCTTGTTTTTTGCCGTAGGCTTGTAGAGCTATGAACTTCCCTCTCAAGACTGCTTTCGCTGTGTCCCATAGATTTTGGATTGTAGTGTTTTCATTGTCATTTGTTGTCATGATGTTTTTTATTTCTTCTTTGATCTCTCTGGTAACCCAGTCATGGTTTAATAGCATGCTGTTTAGTCTCCATGTGTTTGATTTCTTTGGGTTGTTTTTATTGTAGTTGATTTCCAGTTTTATGCCACTGTGGTCTGAGAAGATGCTTGATATGATTTCTATCTTCTTGAATTTGAAGAGACTTTGCCTATGTCCCAACATATGGTCTATCTTTGAAAATGACCCATGTGCGCTTGAGAAGAATGTATATTCTGTGGCTTTGGGGTGAAATGTTCTGAAGATGTCAATTAATTCCATCTGGTCTAGTGAGTCATTTAGGATTGATGTTTCTTTGCTGATGTTTTGTTTAGAGGATTTGTCCAATGGTGATAGTGGGGTATTAAAGTCTCCTACTATGATTGTATTGCTGTCAATCTCTCCCTTGATATCCTCCAGGAGTTTTTTTATGTATTTGGGTGCTCCTGTATTGGGTGCATATATGTTTACCAGAGTTATTTCTTCTTGTTGGATTGCTCCCTTTAGTATTATGAAATGGCCTTCCTTATCTCTTGTTATGTCCTTCAGTTTGAGATCTAATTTGTCAGAAATAAGTATTGCTACCCCAGCTTTTTTTTCAGTTCCATTTGCCTGGAAAACCTTTTCCCATCCCTTCACCCTCAGTCTGTGTGCGTCTTTTTTTCTGAGGTGGGTTTCTTGTAGACAGCAGATATATGGGTCGTGTTTTCTTATCCAATCTGTTACCCTACGTCTTTTGATTGGGGCATTTAATCCATTTACATTTAAAGTTATTATTGATAGGTACTTATTTGTCGCCATTCCTATTCTTTACCCCTGTGTTACTTCTTCGCTTCCTGTTTCTTTCTTTCTTTCTTTTTTTTTTCTTTTTTTTACAGTAGACCCTTTAGCATTTCTTGCATTGCTGGTTTGGTGGTAATAAATTCCCTTAGTCCTTTTTTGTCTGTGAAGCTCCTGATTTCACCTTCAATTTTGATTGACAGCCTTGCTGGGTACAGTATTCTTGGATTCAGCCCCTTCCTTTGCATGACTTTGTATATTTCATTCCATTCCCTTCTGGCCTGATGAGTTTCTGTTGAGAAATCAGTTGCTAGTCTGATGGGGGTTCCTTTGTATGTAACTTTCTGTCTCTCTCTTGCTGCTTTTAAGATTCTTACTTTGTCGTTGGTGTTTGCCAATTTAATTATAATGTGCCTTGGCGTCGGTCTTTTGGGGTTCATTTTGCTTGGGACTCTGTGAGCTTCTTGGATTTGTGTGGGTTTTTTCTTCCCTATATCTGGGAAATTTTCTGTCATTATTTCTTCAAAGAGGTTTTCTATTCCTTGCTCAGCTTCCTTTCCTTCTGGAACCCCTATTATGCGGATGTTGTTTTGTTTCGTGTTGTCCCAAAGTTCCCTTAGACTCTCCTCCTGCCTTTTAATTTTTTTTTCTAGAAGTTGCTTTTCTTGGGTATTTTTTTCCATCTTGTCTTCTAGCTCACTGATGCGGTCCTCTGCTTCTTCTAGTCTACTCTTGATGCTTTCTATTGAGTTCTTTACAGCAGCGATGTCATTTTTCATTTCTTCTTGGTTCTTCTTCATTTCCTCTTGGTTCTTGCTCATATTGTCGAATTTGTCTTCCATTCTTTTCAGCCACCTTATGACCATTTCTCTGAATTCTTTTTCTGGAAGGTTGCTTGCCTCCATTTCGTTTACTTCCTTTTCTGGTGATGCCTGCTTTTCTTTCATATGCGGGCTGCTTCTTTGTCTCCCCATGGTCTCTCTTCTCTGGGTGTCTGGTTATGTAGTTCTCTCTCTCCTGGGTTGATTTAAAGGCACAAAATACAGCACTACCAGGTACAACTCACAAGGCACTGAACAGGAATGTATTCACGATATTAATAACCTCCAATAAAGGTGACCACCAGAGAAAGGCAAATTAGGTTATAGGAGAGAAAGAAGAAGAGGGAAAAAGAAAGAAAGAAAGAAAGAAAGAAAAAAGAGTGTGAAAATGAAATTGGGAAAAGGGAAAGTAAAGAGAAAAAAAAAAGTAAGAGACAAGAAATTGACTAAGAGAGAAAGGGGAACAGACTATATATATATTGGGGATAAAACTCCAATAGAACAATCACTAATCCCAGCAAATGCCAGCAACAAGTGCCTGGGGATTAGTACAAACTACAACACCAACTAATATGGAGTGAGGCAAGGTTAAGCTGAAGCACAAAACAAACAAAAGAATAAGCAAAAGAAGAATAAGCAAAACAATCTCACAAAAAAAGCATAAAAATTGGATATAATCTACATTCAAGCAAACAACAACAAAAGGACAGAGATAAGGACAAGTTTATGGATAACTCAGACAGCGAAGGGAGAGGTGTATGTGGACTTGGAGCAGGGGATTGGAGATTAGATATGTAAGTAGGGTGAAATTTTAACAAGGGGTAAACAGAAAGAATAGGGAAAATCTAAAGCAGTAAAAGGGTAAGACAAACAGGACACTGAAAAGGGGGAGGTTAGGAAGAGAGTGATGGCCTAAAGGTAGAGTTGAGATAGAGTAAAACGATGCTAAAGGAAAGATAAAAAATAGAATGTAGAACCCTAATCCCAAAATAAAATGAAGAGAAAATAAAATGACACTTTAAAAAAAAAAAAAAAAGATAAAATAGCAGTAGTAATAATACGGATTGAAAATAAAAATGTAATCATTAAAAAGGCAAAATCAAGTGATGAAAAAAGAAAAAAAAGTTTCTTGATTAAAAGATGCAAAAAATGAAAATTAAAAAAAAATAAAAAAATAAAAAAATAAAAGGTAAAAATAAAATGTGGAGTAGTGAAGGTCATTCACTTCCTCTGTTTTTCTGTTTGGCACGCCTGTTTCTCAGTCCAGACAGTATTGCAGTTCCCTGCGATCCACTGCTCTTCGGTGTTGTAAGCCAGTCCTGATTTTAAGCAGGCGGTGTGTCTTAATTTCTCGTATTCCTTTATTTTTGATTACACAAGAGTCAATTTGTGATTCAGCCCCTGGGTGGCAGTGTTTCTGGATTGACTTCCGGGTCTATCTATGGCCTCTCTAGGGAGTGTTAGAGCCTTCTTTCCCTGTGGCACTCGGGCCTGTGGGAGTGGTCTGCCTCAGAGCTGACTCTCTGATGGTCACTCCCCGCTCCGATCCCCAGGTTCCAGAAAAACAACCTTCCCCTGCAGTCTCCCAGGGTGTCCCCAACTGGGTGATCCTATGTATTGGGCTTAGTAATCAGAAGCAAGGATTTAAAGAGGAAAAAGCCCAAGTGTGCGAACTCCGGGACTGCGAGTGAGCCCAGGCACCCAGGGAGCGCACGGGCTGCGCGTAAGTCTGGACTGCCTGAAATTCTTAGGGTGTCCCTGCACTTCAGATCAAAATGGGTTGCTTTTTAGAGTGCCCTTCTCTTAGCAGCTCTGAGGACCCCTTTCCACAGTCACAGATCACGCCAGCCCCTACAGCCACGGATTTTTCTAGGCACAGACTTCCCTGGTCCTCCAGCTCCCGCAAAACACGCGTTCCTCTCTCCCGCCGGGACCAGAGACCTCACCTTATCCCAGGCGAAATCTGACCTTTCCGTGGTGGAGTGTAGAGCTTCTCTGAACCCGTGTGCTTGCGCCAGTTGGGGAGCGTTGTTCTGGGGCTCGCAGCTGTTCCTGGGGTGCCGCAGTTGTGGATTCTCAGGCTTCAGATAAGCTCCACTTTCCGGATCAAGATGGCGCAGACTCCGCGTCCAAGCCCGCAGCTCCGGGAGGGGACCCAGCCGCAGTTCTTGCTGCCAGGTCAGGGGAACCCCGTTCAGCAGTCCCCCACCTCCTTCTGGAATTCAGCTGTCTCCCAACCAGCCAACAAACACTCCTTGCGCGACCCTCAGCTGTTCTTTCTTTCTGCTCCGGGACAAGGCTCGGAACACGTCTGTCTATTCCGCCGCCATTATTCTCCTCCTCAATTTTTCTCTTTCTTGATATCATTGTTTCCTAGGGATTCCAAATTTCTATTAGTAAAATACCAATATATATGTATATATGGCGCTACAAAAACAATATACCAGCAATAACTTTGCCCACACAGAGACATATAGACTGCACTGCCCATCAATGCAGTCTGATCAGTGCCCATCAATGCAGTCTGTCAGTGTCCATCAGTGCAGCCTTGCCAGTCCACATCATTTCAGCCTCACCAGTGCCCATATTGGTGGAACTCAGCTTTTACCCCAGGCTCACACTGGTGCGGTGGGGGAACCGGCATGATTACAGAGCCGGTTCCTCCACCACCTTTCCAGTTCACACTAACCTGTGCGAACCGCACTGCGATCTGTGAACTCGCACAAGAATCTGATCGCATGGGTGTGAAGACCCATGTAATCAGATTCCACTGCAGGAAAAAAGAAGGCACATATGCCTTTTTTCTTCCGAATCTAATGCGAGTTCAGCCATACAAGCATATGGCTGAACTCACACTGCTCAGAGATCGCAACAGTGTGAACCGGGGCTTACACAGCACACAACATCCAACATCATACACAACTGAATAGCAATCAAAATATAAATGCACTTACTGTCAATCAAATTGGTTTTCCTACTGCTCGGATGTCTGCAGAGCTGGATTGAGTTCCCATGGGGCCCTAGGCAGATTACCAGTTTGGGGCCCCCATGCGATAACACTGAGCACTGACCATTTGCTTTAACACTGACCGCTGACCATTTGCGATAACACTGACCGCTGACAATTTGCATTAATACTGAGCGCTGACCATTTGCATTAACACTGAGCACTTACAATTATCATTACCACTGAGCACTGACTATTTGCATTACCTCTGAGCACTGACCATTTGCATTACTTCTGAGCACTGACAATTTGCATTAGCACTGAGCGCTGACTATTTGCATTATAACTGTGATGCAACCCCCCTAGAAACCACCCCCAACCAACTAACCAACTTTAAAAAAAAAAGGCTCTCCTAACTTAAAAAAGACTCTCCTAACTTCAAAAAACGGCGCCCCCTATCTGCAAAAAAAAGACCTCCTAACATCAGAAAAAAAGGCCCCCAAACAGCAAACAAAAAGGACCTACTAACTGCAAAAAAAAAAAAAAAAAAAAAAAAAATAGACCTTCTAACTTCAAAAAAAATAAACCCTAACTTGTTCTTACCTCAGTCCTCAGGTAGCAGCAGGCTCTGCACAGGCAAGCTCATGACTCGTCCTCTGATCACACCTGAGACTGAGAGGAGGAGTCGAGAGATAGAGAGAAGGAGGGGAGCCGGAGAGTGCAGCGCACATTCCACACATGTGCACTGCGGACCCTGGACGAGTTGGCCGCTAAGCAGGACAGGAAGCGGCAGCAAAAACACCCAGAGGGCTGGATAAATGTCCTCGGCAGTTCGCATGTGGCCCGCGGGCCCTAGTTTGAGGTACCCTGCTTAAAAGGGACATGTGGGAAAGCTGATGAAAATTATATTGAGATCTCCCCTGAGACCTCCGCTAAATCCCCACCTTTGGAAAGTAAATAACAGTGCTCAAGACAAAGAAGCCAGTGTGTGCCCTACTTGTGGCACTCCCCCATTCCCTCTTTGAGTGAATTTTCTTTCTTTTAATCTCTATGAGGTCCCCATGCAGCTTGCAACCAGGGGAGCAATGAGCAGCAGCAGCTTGTCCTAGACTAATCCCATTGACCTGACCCCCAAACTTTTTTACCCGTGAGCTTGCAGCAGCCCCACCTAGACTCACTTCATTCCCATGTTTCTAGAGAGCCCAAACAGCTCTGCCTAGTCTCTCTGCAACTGTCTCTATCCTAAGCCTTTCCTTGTTTCAGTGTTCCAAGCTGTAAAAAACATACTTTCGATATCACCTGAACTCATGTTGTGAAATCTTTCTTGCATCAAGTAAAGAACCCACAAACTGCAGGCTGGCCTTAAGCAAATAGTTCAGTACCTGGCAGCCTTTCCAGTAACATTTTGAAACTTAGAAGGAATGTTATTGCAAAGGAAAGGAATGGATTGTGTTTGTTTTTAAGAGAATTTAAAAGTAAGTAGTTTTTCTTAATCAGATGGTTATTTTAAAAAATGTTTTTATTGATCTCAGAGAGAGGAAGGGAGAGGGAGATAGAGAGAGAAACATCAATGATGAGAGAGAATCATACATAGATTGGCTGCCTCCCGCACATCCCCTATGAGACATGGAGCATGAAACCTAGGGATGTGTCCTGACAGGGATTTGAACTGTGACCTCCTGATTCATGTGTTGATGCTCAACCACTGATCCACACTGGCTGGGCAAGTGGGTTATTTATTTATTTATTTACTTACTTACTTATTTATTTTTTAAGATTAAAAGCACTTTTATGCTTTTAAAGAAATTTAAATTTTTTATTGTTTAAAGTATTACATGAGTTTCCTTTTCCTCTCGTTGACCTCTCCCCAGCCACTTCCACCCACCAGCATATGCCCTCACCCCCGCTATTGTCGGTGTCCCTTCGTTATGCTCATATGCATACATACAAGTCCTTTGATTGATCTCGCACCCTCTCATTCCCCGTCTTCCCTCAACGGTTAGACATGCTTCTATGTCTCTGGTTCTATTTTTGTTCATTAGTTTGTTGTTCATTATATTCTGCAAATGAGTGAGGTCATGTGATATTTATTTTTCTCTGACTGGCTTATGTCACTTAGCATAATCTTGTCCAGTTCCATCCCTGCTGCTGCAAATGGTAATAATTCTTTTTTCTACAGCAGCGTAGTATTTCATTGTGTAGATATACCACGTTTTCTAATCCACTCGTCTGCTAATGGGCTCGTAGGCAGTTTCCAGATCTTAGCTATTGTAAATGGTGCTGCTATGAATATAGGGGTGCATATATCCTTTCTGATTGGTGTTTCTGTTTTATTGGGATATATTCCTAAAAGTGGAATTACTGGGTCAAATGGAAGTTCCATTTCTAATTTTTTTGAGAAAACTCCATACTGTTTTCTACAGTGGCTGCAGCAGTCTGCATTCCCACCACCAGTGCATGAGGGTTCCTTTTTCTTCACATCCTTGCCAGCACTTGTCATTTGTTGATTTGTTGACGATAGTCATCCTGACAGTGTGAGATGGTACTTCATTGTCATTTGGATTTGCATTTCTCAGATGATTAGTGACTTTGAGCATGTTTTCATAAGTTGGTTATTTTTGAATGACTAAAAAGCTATAAACCAAGAAGAACAAGGGAAGATGAAGAAAGTTAGTGGAAAAGCAATGTTGAGAAAGGTATTTTTTGTATGAATGCTAGAACCTGATTATGGGCATATGCTTACACTTTAACCTAGCAATGATTACTAACTATATTAATTAAAATAGAAGCTTTACAAACAAGGCCCTCTATAACAGCTGCTGAGACATAGGAAATTTACTGATTAAACTTTCACTGTCTTCCTTGACGTTGGAATGTTTAGATGGTAATTGTAATTTATAGCATTGCATTCTTACAGCCTTGTTTCTGCACAAACCTTAAGATTATAGCTTCCGATTGCCAAACCAGCAGGAATCAGATTAATAATGAATAGCACTTGAGTGTTTCCAATGGGAAATATAGGGGCCATAGTAAACGGGAACCCATCTCATGGTCAGATGATAATAAATGAAGAGTTGTATAAGTTGCCCTCAAACTATGAGTAGATGTCAGACTAGAGGCAAAATACAGAGAAATGAGACAGATAGCAAAGCTTGTATTATAGGTTAGAAATAATCCAGACTGATTTTCTTAGTGAAGGGCCATGGAACCTGCCTGCCTCCCATTTACCTGGTTTTCACTTTTGAGAAAATTCAGCCTTGACTCCCATCCAAGGTTACAGTCTTGGCCCATCCCCAATGGTCCGTTGTTCAGCAAGACAAATGTTTACACTAAGGCTTCCTAGAAATGAGCCTCCTTAGCCCTGCGGAAGCACATTATCCAATCCAAATGTTGGTCATTAATGCATCCTTTAGATTGACTTATGACCAAAATTTGAAAATGTTGACATAAAAGGGCCCCATACTGAATCTGACAAGCTCAGGGGAGGCCTGCGGTGGGACTTACAAACTCAGAGATCTACAATAACTACATAGGATGATCTGAAATGAAAATGTTCTAAACAAAAGCGAGCCATGGTGGGTAGTCCAGTCTTAGGCCTATCTCTTCCCTAACAAAGGCCCATCTTTAATTTAACGCAGCCTGTGTACAGTAGAATACATATGGAACGTTTGTGTAATTTCTTTATTTCCAGACTTCCTACTGTACCACAGAACCCCTCATTATTATTGTCATGGTATTAATTGTTAACTGTTAACTATTGTGCACCCTCCCATGTAAAATTAGTATGTGTCTACTTGTTTTACTTTTTATCCAATCTCAGAGATTTTCCCAATTTGCTTTCTCCTGCCTTCTAATATTTCACCAATGGATTTCAGGTAACGCCTTATGACTTCTGCTTTGATTGTAATGTATAAAATAAGAATGAAAACTCACATTTTCTGAAGCATTTTCTCAGTCCATTGAGTTTTGGCTTTCTAGCAATTCTCATCAGTTTGGCTCAAATAATCACATAAAAATTATCTACAGATTTAAACACTTCTTACATTGGCAGCCAAATATTGCTACACACTTTATGTACCCTCATCTCCTGAGGTAATTTCAGCTTCTAAGCAAGGTTTTGTTTGTTTGTTTGTTTGTTTGTTTGTTTATTTATTTATTTATTTTTATTGTTTAAAATATTACACATGGTAGTACATATATCTTCTTTTTCCCCCAATTGACCTTCTCTCAGCCTCCCCTACCCCCTTTTGCATGCCCTCATTTCACCGCCCCCCCATGTCCTGTGTCCATTGGTTGTGCTTATATGCATTCATACCAGTCCTTTGGTTGATTTTCCCCCCCCTCTCCCCAGCACTCCCCAGCCTTCCTGCTTTAATTTGACAGTCTGTTCGACGCTTTACTGCCTCTGTATCTATCGTTTTGTTCATCAGGTTATAATGTTCTTTATTTTCCATAAATGAGTGAGATCATGTAGTATTTTTCTTTCATTACCCGGCTTATTTCACTTAACATAATGCTCTTCAGATCCATCCATGCTGCTGCAAATGGTAAGAATTCCTTCTTCTTTATAGTAGCATAGTATTCCATTGTGTAGCTATACCAAAGTTTTCTAATCCACTCATCTCCTTATGGGCATTTAGGCTGTTTCCAAATTAGCTATGGTGAATTGTGTTGCTATGAACATAGGGGTACATATATCCTTTCTGATTGATGTTTCTAGTTTTTTGGAATATATTTCTAGAAGTGGGATTACTGGGTCAAATGGGAGTTCCATTTTTAATTTTTTGAGGAAACAACATACTGTTCCCACAACGGCTGCAGCAGTCTGCATTCCTACTAGTAGTGCACGAGGGTTCCTTTTTCTCTGCATCCTCGCCAGCATTTGTCATTTGTTGATTTGTTGATGATTGTTATTCTGACAGGTGTGAGATGATACCCCATTGTTGTTTTGATTTGCATCTCTCGGATAATTAGTGACTTTGAGCATGTTTTCATATGTTTCTTGGCCTTCCTTTGTCTTCTTTCAAAAAGATTCTATTTAGGTCCGTTGCCCATTTTTTTTATTGGATCATTTATCTTCCTTTTATTTTGTTGTATGAGTTTCCTATAAATTTTGGAGACTAAACCTTTATCACTGATAACATTTGCAAATAGGTTCTCACATATAGTGCGCTATCTTGTTGTTTTTTTGATGGTTTCTTTTGCTGTGCAAAAGCTTTTTATTTTTATGTAGTCCCATTTGTTTATTTTCTCTTTGGCTTCCATTACCCTTGGGGCAGTGTCAGTGAAAAAGTTCTTTCGACATATGTCTGAGATTTTGCTGCCTGTGGATTCCTCTAGTATTGTTATGGTTTCCCGTCTTATGTTTAAGTCTTTTATTTATTTTGAGTTTATATTTGTGTATGGTATAAGTTGGTGATCTAGTTTAATTTTTTTTCCTGTATCTGTCCAATTTTCCCAACACCATTTATTGAAGAGACTGTCTTGACTCCAGTGCATGTTCATGCCTCTTTTGTCAAATATTAATTGAGCATAGTGGTTTGGGTCGATATCTGGGTTCTCTATTCTATTCCATTAGTCTATATGTCTGTTCTTGTGCCAGAACCAGGCTGTTTTAAGAACAGTGGCTTTGTAATACAGCTTGAAATCTGGTATTGAGATCCCACCTACTTTGTTATTCTTTGTCAGGATTGCTGTGGTTATTCGGGGTCTATTTTTATTCCAGATCAATTTTTAGAGAGTTCTTTCTAGGTCTGTGATATATGCCATTTGTATTTTAATGGGGAGTGCATTGAATCTATAGATTGCTTTGGGTAGTATGGACATTTTAATGATGTTGATTCTACCAATCCATGAATATGTTATGTTCTTCCATCTGTTTATGTCTTCCTCTATCTCCTTTTTCAGTGTCCTGTAGGTTTCCACATATAAGACTTTTACGTCCTTGGTTAAGTGTATTCTTAGGTACCTTATTTTTTTTGTTGTGATTATAAATGGGACTGCTTTTTTCTCTTTATGTAAGTTCACCATCAGTGTACAGAAATGCCATAGATTTCTTGGTGTTAATTTTGTATCCTGCTACATTGCTGAATTAATTGATTAAGTCTAATATTTTTTTTCAAAATGGAGTCTTTCGAGTTTTTTATGTTCAGTATCATGTCATCTGCAAGTAAGGATAGTTTTACTTATTCTTTTCCAATTTCTATGCCTTTTATTTCTTCTTCTTGTGTAATCACAATGGCTAATGCTTCCAGTAGAATGTCGAACAGGAGTGGTGAGAGTGGGCATCCCTGTCTTATTCCTGTTCTTAGGGGAAATGGTTTTAGTTTTTGACCATTGAGTATGATGTTGGCTGTGGTTTTATCGCATATAGCTTTTATTATGTTGAGGTATGATTCTTTTATTCCCACGTTGCTGAGAGTTTTTATGAAAATTAGGTGTTGGATTTTGTCAAAGGCTTTTTCTGCATCAATTGATATGACTATGTGATTTTCATCTCTCAATTTGTTTATGTGATGTATCACATTTATTGATTTGCGGATATTGTACCATCCTTGCATCCTTGGGTTAAATCCTACTTGGTCATGGTGTATGATCTTTCTGATGTACTGCTGGATCCGATTTGCTAGAATTTTGTTGAGGATTTTGGCACCTATGTTCATGAGGAATATTGGCCTGTAATTCTCTTTCTTTGTGTTGTCCTTATCTGGTTTTGGTATTAGAGTGATGCTGGCTTCATAGAATGAGCTTGGAAGTGTTCCTTCCTCTTGAAATTTTGGAATAGTCTGAGGAGGATAGGTTTCAGTTCTTCCTTGAATGTTTGGTAAAACTCCCCTGTGAAGCTGTGTGGCCCCGGGCTTTTGTTTTCTGGAAGTTTTTTGATGACTGCTTCAATTTGTTCCATAGTTATTGGCCTATTGAGATGTTTAGATTCTTCCTGATTGAGTTTTGGAAGGTTCTATTTTTCTAGGAACATGTCCATTACCTCTCGGTTGTCCAGTTTGTTGGAATATTGTTATTCATAGTATTTTTAAACAATCCTTTGTATTTCTGTGTGGTCTTTTGTTATTTCTTTTCTTTCATTTCTGATTTTTTTATTTGGTTCTTGTCTCTTTGCTTCTTGGTGAGCTTGGCTAGAAGTTCATCAATCTTGTTTCTCCTTTCAAAGACCAGCTCTTGGTTTTGTTGATCTTTTGTATTGTTTTTTTTTGTCTCTATGTTGTTTATCTCCGCTCTGATCTTTATTATTTTTTTCCTTCTGCTTACATGGGGCTTATCTTGTTGCTCTCTTTCTAACTCTTTGAGTTGTAGGGTTAAGTAATTTATTACCATTGTTTCTTGTTTTTTTTGCAGTAGTCTTGTAGAGCTATGAACTTCCCTCTCAAGACTGCTTTCGCTGTGTCCCATAGATTTTTGATTGTTGTGTTTTCATTATCATGTGTTGCCATGATGCTTTTTATTTCTTCTTTAAACTCTCTGGTAATGCAGTCATTGTTTCATAGCATGCTATTTAGTCTCCATGTGTTTGTTTTTTTTGGATTGTTTTTATTGTAGTTGATTTCCAGTTTTATGCCATTGTCATCTGAGAAGATGCTTGATATAATTTCTATCTTCTTGAATTTGAAGAGACTTTGCCTGTGACCCAATACATGGTCTATCTTTGAAAATGACCCATGTGTACTTGAGAAGAATGTACATTCTGTGGCTTTCGGGTGAAATGTTCTGAAGATGTCAATTAATTATATCTGGTCTAGTGAGTCACTTAGGATTGAAATTTCTTTGCTGATTTTTTGTTTTGAAGATTTGTCCAATGATGATAGTGGGGTATTAGAGTCCCCTACTATGATTGTATTGCTGTCAATCTCTCCCTTGATATCATCCAGGAGTTTTTTTTTATATATATTTAGGTGCTCCTGTATTGGGTGTGTATATGTTTACCAGAGTTATTTCTTCTTTTTGGATTGCTCCCTTTAGTATTATGAAGTGACCTTCCTGATCTCTTGCTAGGTCCTTCACTTTGAGATCTAATTTGTCAGATATAAGTATTACTACACCACCTTTTTTTCATTTCCATTCAACTAAAAAACCTTGTTCCATCCCTTCACCTTCGGTCTGTGTGTGTCTTTTTTCTGAGGTGGGTTTCCTGTAGACAGTAGGTATATGGATCAAGGTTTCTTATTCAATTTCTTACCGTATGTCTTTTGATTGGGGCATTTAATCCATTTACATTTAAAGTTACTATTGATAGGTACTTGTTTGTCGCCATTTTTATTCATTACCCCCTTGTTCCTTCTTTGCTTCCTATTTCTTCTTTTTACAGCAGATGCTTTAGCATTTCTTGCATTGCTAATTTAGTGGTAATAAACTCCCTTAGTCCTTTTTTGTCTGTGAAGCTCCTGCTTTCACCCTCATTTTGATCGATATTCTTTCTGGGTACAGTATTCTAGGATTCAGACCCTTCCTTTGCATGACTTTGTATATATCATTCCATTGTCTTCTGGCCTGATGTTTTTTTGTTGAGAAGTCAATTGCTAGTCTGATGGGGGATCCTTTGAAGGTAACTTTCTGTCCCTCTGTGGCTGCTTTTAAGATTCTTACTTTGTCGTTGGTGTTTGATAATTTAATTATAATGTGCCTTGGCATTGGTCTTTTGGGGTTCATTTTGCTTAGGACTCTGTGGACTTCTTGAATTTGTGTGGGTTTTTTCTTCCTTATATCTGGGAAGTTTTCTGTCATTATTGCTTCAAAAAATTGGTCTATTCCTTGTTCATTTTTCTCTCCTTCTGGTACCCCTATTATGCGGATTTTTTTTTTTTGTTACCTGTTGTCCCAAAGTTCCCTTAAGCTCTCATCCTCTTTTAAGTTTTTTTTTTTTATTCCTAGAAGCTGCTCTACTTGGGTATTTTTTTATACCATGTCTTCTAGCTCACAGATGCAGTCCTCTGCTTCTTCTAGTCTAGTGTTGATGGTTTCTATTGAATTCTTTATAGTAGTGATGTCATTTTTCATTTCTTCTTGGTTCTTCTTTTGTACTTGGTTCTTACAAATATTGTTGAATTTGTCTTCCATTCTTTTCATCCACCTTATGACCATTTCTCTGAATTCTTTCTCTGACAGGTTGCTTGTCTCCATTTC